>NW_008480250.1:0-2267 GCF_000622305.1 Nannospalax galili
TTTTCTAACATTGGTGATCCTCCTTCCCCACTCTGACCCCAAACCTTCTCCTCCCCAAGAGCTGTGATTGCAGGTTTTTGCAGCATTTAATGGACTTGCAATGTGCTAAATTCTCTGATGTGTGATGCTGTCTGTGTAAGAGTGTTGATGCTGAGACAGATGCCAGGAGACGGGTGGTAGATCTGACAGGGAAAATGTTACCAACCAGGCAGATGTAGAGTTTAGCGCCTGCTGTGTGGTCCCTTTGGCCCTGGCCCTTGGTTTTCTCTGGGCGTCTGCATGCTTCCCCTTCCTGTTCCTGTGATGACGTACCCTGACAACAGCAACTTAATGGAGAGAGGGTTTGCTTTGGCTCAGAGTCTGAGAACAGTCCATCCTGGCAGGGAAGTCACAGTGGCAGGAGCTTCAGGCAGGCGAGGTGAGCACTCAGCTCACTCTCTCCTCTGGTTCAGGTGCCTGGCCCCTGACACAGTACCGTCCAGAGTTAAGGTGAGTCTCCCACCCCATTCATCCCAGTCTAGAGGATGCGTCTCAGGTCTGCCCACAGGATTGCGTCCCAGCTGATCTGGATCCTGCGAAGTTGACGATATTAACTGTTCACAATGTTCTCTCTCTCTGCAGAATCTACGCAGACAAACTTTCTCTGGATTATTCTAGTCTTTGCTCTAATTTTTTTAATGGCAGCATGTTATTTTCATGGAAACAGGTGAGAGACTCCAAAGCAAAGCCAGCCTTGTGTCTTGGACTTGGCTCCAAGTGTTAGAATCATAGTGAGCAGGAGGTGTGTGGGATTCTGGGGAGTGGTGCTGTACTGTTACTGTGTGTGGTTTTCTGGTGTTGTGTTGGGGAAGAGCTTTGTCACCTGACCACCTGTGGTGCTTTGTGACTGGGTAACATTGTTGTGAGGCCTCCCTCTGTCTGTCCTTAGGATACAACTCTCACTGTGCATTGAACCTGACTGTAATTTTTCAGACCCTGACTTTCGACTATGTGGAGACTATATAATGGTTCTCAAACAAGTAAAACCACAGCAAACAGTCAAATTCCTTCTCTTAAGACTCATATTTTGTTAAATCTCAATGCACTTACTTACACAAGTTATGCATGGTTTGACCAGAGATTTCTGACCCTCACTGAATATTTGTAACACTCTCTCTAACTGTGGCACACACCGTGAAACCATGTGCGGCTTAGAGGCTCAGGAGACCTGTGTAATTGTGTTGTTTAAAATGTTGTAGATTGAGGTGGAGAGCTAGCTCAGAAGAGTATTTAATGTTCTGGCAGGGGATCTGAGTTTAGTGCCCAGGTCCCATCTTAAGTTCTCACAGCTTCCCGTAACCCCAGCTCCAAAGAGATTTGATGCGCCTGGTATTTGCAGGCACTTGCAATCATGTACACATACACCCTACCCAGAAACATGCATGTAACTAAAAATAATAAAGATAAAAGTTTTAAAAATATTGTAAATTATAAAATATTGCTCATTGACTGACAAGGCAACATCTTTAAAAGCTGATACTGCTCATCGAAACTGCATTCTGGGAAGTGGACCTGTCAGTCAACAGGAAAGGGGCTGCTGATCTACCACTGATCAATGTCTTGGGCCTCTCTACTGGCTGGAGCTCATCCAATAAGAAACTGGGTATACCAGGCGGGGCATGGTGGCTCATGCCTTTTTCCCCAGCACTCTCAAGACAGAGGTAGTCAGATCTCTGTGCGATCGAGGCCAGCGTGGTCTATAGAGTGAATTCTAGGCAGCCGGGGTGGAGCGAGACCATGTCTCAAAAAGACAAAAGAAGGGAAAAGAAATCTGCTGTGAAGTTGTCTTTGTTGTTTTTGTGCTACTGATGATGGTTGTCTTTTTTTCCCCCCTTCGGTGGTTCTGATGTCCAGGTACAGATCATCACTGGTGAGAAGTCTTAACTGCAGAAGGGACCAAAGCCTGTAGCTCAGCCTGGACCCGATGTTTATTTCCACAGATCCGTCCCTTTCCTCTTCCCTGCACCCTTCTGTTTAGCCATATAGTTTTGCAGTGTCCCCTTCTACAGGACCATCCCTTGACTTTATGGTAAATTATGTGCCTTACTGTTTCCTAGGAAAACTTGAACTGTAATTAGAAGAATAATTTAAGAATTAAATTATCTTCTATGTGTGTATATGTGTACATGAAAACAAAACTTACCCAAACCTTTCAGCTACAAGGAAAGTAGTCTAAGTGGGAACCTTTTACATCTAAGTGGAATTGGAGACATATTCAATAAATAAAT
>NW_008480251.1:0-2266 GCF_000622305.1 Nannospalax galili
TTTTTTTTTACTAATCTTGGGATCCTACGATTGACTTCCCAGTCTCAGCCAGCATGAAAGGTGCACTGATGTCTCTTCTGTTTACCCCAAGAAGCCTCATGGACCCTTCTCTGGCTGTGCTGAGATTCAAACAACAGAATCCCAAGGACCATGAAAACCAAGCCAACCACGCCCATCCTGATGAGATTCTCTACTGTGTGATTCTGGGACTGTGAAGCTGTGGTGTGGATAGAGAGTCACAGGGGTCAGACCAAGCTAAAGTAAGTGGAGGTGCATAGATTTTCACCTAGTGCACCTGCCTCCCCAATAGAGGACTCTATCCCCCTTGCCCAGCCCCATAACTTGAGACCCCTATGAAAAACATCTTTAACTTCCCTGTCCTTTGGCACAAGTGAATTCATGTGTCAGGAGCCATGTTAGCTGACTTGAGCACCTAATGTGTAAGAGCCCCATGCTGGGGTTTCATTCAGCACCTCGTATCCTCAGGATTGTGAAACATGGGATCAGCCCTGCACTCACCTAGTTCACCTGCCCCATGTTGCCCAGCTGGAAGAGGCAGAGTTGGGTTGTGTCCAGGAAAACTGACTTTAAGCTTTGTTCTCTCCCAGCTGAGCCCCACAGAGGAAAGGAGCCTGAATATTCTGCTGTGGCCCTGTGAGAGACCCCCTGACAAAGTCAGCATTGCTGTGGCAGCTTACAGTCCCACTGCAGAATCAGGTTTGGAGGCCTTCTCTGCCAGGAGTGGTCACAGCCACGTCAACTCTGAAGGGCACTTAAGGCTAGAGAGAAGGCCTCTGTCACTCATATTTGGAGAAATCAATATCCAGTCAGGGGAGGGCTTTTTAAATATTCAGGATCCCCAGAAGAGGACACACCAACCCCATAACTACATATGGTCCTCCTGAACCTGCCTTCCTGCAGTTTTCTTTTACCATTCTTGGGAGCTGACTTCATGGTTGTAAGTGGCTGCTCCTCATGTCCTCTTGGTGGGATGGGAAAGTGAGGGTCTGTGGTCCCCACTCTCCCCCTCAGGCCAGCTTCTCCTCTCCCAGCCTGGGAATAAACACCTTTGTTTGCTTGTATGTGTCCCCCTGCAGCCCAACCCCAAAGACTGGAAATCTGGGGTCTATGTGGGTATCTCTGTCTGATCTCTGGGCTTCTGTACACAAGCTTAGCTGACACAGGAACCAGGACTTAGATGGGATCAGAGTCTTCAGGCAGCTCAGGGATGGACCAAAGTACGAGGACAGAAGCCCCTAACACTCACCAGATCTTGAGTTGGGCCATGTGGGTGGGTGCTGTTGTCTACAAAGGAAACTGGGGAAGAGGACATGAGGAAGTTAAGAAGCAGAATCTGACATGGAGACATGTCTGATGTTCACTCTCTTACATCTGCCCTGTGGCCTCCCCAGAAATCTCTGCTTCCCAGCTGGAACTTAAATTTTCATGAAGGACGTTGGGTGGGTATTCCAGGAGGGCCTTCTGTTGGTCTCCACTTCTCCTGGGGTTATTCTCCCATCTGTGGGTTCCTATGACCTCTAATCCCATCCTAACCATGGGGTATATTGGTGGCAGGATGCTGAGATGCCATTTGAGCTCAGGGTCCTCATATCTGAAGGGATAAGCTCCAAAGCCTCAATGGTGCATGACAACAGACAGGGGATGAGTCTTAAAGAAATGCCACTTATAAGTACAACCAATGGATAGGTCACAGCACTTGTGGATAAGTCTGCCCAGCACTAACCAGTGTGAGATCTCGAGCTTAGACTGGGGAATTGACTACACCTCCCTTGGTCAGAAGGACAGTGTCCACCTGACTCCATGACTGACATAGTAGTTTCACATTCTCTCCTGAGGACACTGTGGACTTGGCTATTCTGAGAGGGAGGGTGTGACACTGAGACGTCCTAGAGAGAAGGATGAGTCAGGAAATGAGTTTTTCCTTCTGAGCTGAGACATCACTGTAGCCTCAATCTGAGGGCATGGGTCTCTGTGTCTGGATTCTCTGCTTCTTCCTCTTCCCTTCTCCCCTGTCTTGTTTCTGTTCCTCCCTTATACCCCCAACCTTCATCCTAGCCTCAATCCCTGGGCTATCCTAGCAGGGTCTGTGAAGATCCTGGGTTCCTAACTGGATTCACCTGGCCCTGTAATCAGCATGACCAGGACATCACTGGGGACTGCCCACTGGGAGGAGATTCTCTGTGCACCATAGCATCTGTGCCAGCCTCCATTGGAAGCCCTCAGAGGGGCTAGTAGGAAGCTGTTC
>NW_008480252.1:0-2269 GCF_000622305.1 Nannospalax galili
AAAAAAAATCTGTAAACTTAGTATGATTTTTCACTTATTAGTAAAATGATATGTGCCCTGATACTTTCAGTTAACACCACCACATCTAAAGGAACATTTTCCAAAGTAATTTCTTTTTAAATGAAAATTGTCCCTGGCAGAAATATAAGATGAAATCCATATAGTCTTAAAATACAGATTATCAATTTTTTGGAATATTTCTAACAATGTCCTTCTGAGTCGTGGTTAACAGAAACCCTGCGACTAAAGATTGTCTCTGCCTCCTGAGTGATCAAAGGAAAGTTGCTAGCACAGTTTCCATAAGCTCAGTCTTACTTTTAACTGTCTTATCTCAAATATTTCAGGTTTCTTTGCAATTTGTAACACTGATAGCTGCGTACTCATGGTTCTTCCAGAAAATCACCAACTTCTAAAGTTTCTTACAGAGACATATCAAAATATGATAGTGCCATTTATATTCTTAAGTGGAACAGTACTTAGGGAGCCTTTTATTTCATGTTCTCCACTAAATTACAAAAGAGAAGGCAAAATCACATACATATGATTAGTCTCTCTAAAAAATGATTTTATGTGTGTATTTGCTATATGTATGTATATGTACCACATGAGTGCCTTGTGCCTGAAGAGGCCAGAATAGGGCGTCAGATCCCCAGGGACGGGAATTACAGGTCATTGTGAGTCAGTATGTGGGTGCTAGAAACCAAATCCGTGTCCTCTACAATAATAGCAAGTGCTCTTTACTGCTTAGCCTGTGATTAGTCTCTCTGGGGGTTATTATTCACATTGCGAATTTTCTTAGATTTGTTAGTGTTTATAATAAAGATGAACACTTGCATTGTTTTTATTTGTTATTCTTTATTTATTGTTGTGTTTTATTGAGATAGGGTCTCATCTTTCTCTGGCTGGGCTTGAACTTGCTAGCTATGTAAGTCTTAAATGAAGTTGTGGCAACCATCTTGCCTCTGTCTCCCAAGTGCCTGAACCTTAGGCAGATGCTATGTCATCTGGCTGTCCTTCTTTACTGCTTTTTTTCCTTGGTGTTTGTGCATGTATGTGTGTTTGCAAGTGTGTGGACACATGTGTGTGTGTGAGTGTGTCTGCAGAGGCTGGAGGTCCAGGTACAGAATCTTCCTTGAGTGTTTTTTATCTTATACCTCTTGAGCGGGGTCTCCCAGTCAAACCAAGAGCTTCCTGATATGGCTACTGTCCTTACCAGCTTGCTCCAGGATCCTCTTTCTCCAAGTTCTGAGGCTAGAATTAGAGGCCAGTTGCCATGCTCACTCAGCACTTGGTTGGGTTTTGGGGACAAAGCTCCAGTCCTCTTCCAGTCCCTATGCTGGCGCAGGATGCATTTTTGCCAGGGTGCCCTCTCCCTGGCACTTCTGCGTTACTGTATTTATTCATTTGCAATACTGCGGATCAAATCTAGAGCCGTATACATGCCAGGCAGGTGCTTTGCAGTGAGCTATATGCAAGCCCAACACATTTTATCATGTGTTTACATTAGGAATGTTTGGTAGCTCCAAATTCCCACAAATCCATGGAGACAGAAAGACCCACCAGGACAAAAGTGATGTATATAATTTCAAAATAATTTTCCTTCTTTTAGCATTTAAATGGTTTTATTAAAACGTAATTGAGATATAATAAATTTTGAATTTTGAGCATGTAGACTCGGTAAAATTTCAGAATTTACATACACTTATGAAATCATTGACACAATAAAGTGAATGGATTTAGTCATCATCCCAAACTGAGCTACTTGGTAACCATCTCCAGCCTTGATTCTCCATGACCAGCACACCCAGGTAACCACTGATAGTTTTTCAGTTAGTACGATAACTTTTCTTTTTCTGTGATTTTATGTAACTTAATGTTAGCTTCCCATCACTGTTGTAGAATGCTTAAGAAAGTCACCCTGATGAAGGATTTATTTATTTCAGCCCATGGCTTTATGTGTGATCATATGGGTTTTTTGCTTTTAGGCGTGTGGCAAGGGAGATCACTACAGAAGAGCACAGTAGAGAAACGTGAAAAAGAGGGGGTTGGAGATTACAATATATCCCAAGAGGATCCAGTATTCCCAATTAGGCCCCTAATCCTAAAGGCGTTGCCACTTCCCAGTTGTACCACAGTCTATCGACCAAGCCTCCTGCATATGGCCTTTCAAAGACCATAACAAATGATATCACAGCACATGAACTCTTCCTGGACTGGCTTTTTCTCAGTGTAATCATCTTGAATTACAATAGTGTTGTTGGGTAGCTCA
>NW_008480253.1:0-2193 GCF_000622305.1 Nannospalax galili
GGGGGGGGGGTTTAGGACCCCTGGTCAGCACCCAGGGAAAGGGACCTCACTCACCACAGCCCCATGCTGTAAGTGCTGCATGGACAGAGCCAGCACATGCACTATACCCTTCCTAATGGTGGAACAGCCAAGGGGTCCCGCTGTCCATGTGCCTCATCCCTGGAGGGTGATGTGGATATGCCTTGGCAAGAGGGCTGGAAGGCAAACAGTTGGCCAAACCAAGAGTCTGGTGACCCTTCAGGCTGCAGGCCCCTGTGGATGCTATATATCCACAGCCTGGTCTAGTGTGGGTGCACGGCTCTATGAATCTAAGGATACTCCTCCACCTCAGGCAATGTGGACTCCTATAATCTGACTTAGTCGGGACAAGGAGGTATTTCCAGGTCTAAATCTGGCACACTAGCAGGGCACGGATAGCTTCCGTTCCAGGCTGTGAGAAGATCCATTTTGGACATATAGTGACTAAGGAGTTCTCAGCTCATTGCAATCTTATCACAGCCTCACAGACCGCCTGGGTCCTGGCTTCCCGCAGCTGTGGCTGGCCTGCATACTGCTGCCCATCATGGACTACAGGTGCCCTATCCAGCTCACAACCCTCCCAGTCACCCACACTATTAGGACTACAGGGGACAGAGGAGCTAGGGACAGCTATCCCAGGCACTGAAACCACATCTAGAGGCTTAGTCTACTCATGTGGACTCAGCAGAAGAGGCAACGGGGAACAGTATGCAACTCAGTCACATGGAAAACAAATTTGCACCTTAGCTATGTAGCCATGAAGACTTCCCACAACTCAGCACAGCAAGGCCACTGTGAAGGGGCAGTGCCTTCTACAGGAGGTGTCCGCACCTGTGTCCAGAATGAGCTTTGGCTTCTGGGCCGTCAGAGATACACATGGAGTCATTTTCACATCCTGGCTCTTGGAGTTCAGCCAGGATTTTATGTGAACTCTTCGTTGTGTACCTCTCTCTGTAACACCCAGCTCACACTACTGACCCTACAGCACTAGCTGGCATGTACTGGAGCAGTGCCAACCCCATGTCTTCTGGCCTTGGTCCCAGTCCCCTCTCGGTCCCATAGTCCCTCTGCAAGACTCACTGACCACCCACAGCGAGGGCCACAGCTGAACCAAAGCAACCTGACCTGGTGTGGGGGGAGGAGGTGGCTCCCTGTGGGCAGCCATCCTCCCCATGGGCCCCAGAACCTTCCAGGAGTGTGGACAAGGCAGACTCACATCCACCTGAGGCCACCAGAGACAAGGGCTCCTTCCTTTCCTGTGACCAGAGGCCTCACAGTAAGGTGAGGTATCTGCTCCATTCCAGCCACATAACACTGTGGCCCAAAGGCTGGGGACTGTGGCTCTTCCCTTAAAGACTGACATGGTGACCTAAAGGTGCCCTGGTGACCTTGGTCACCCAAGGACAGGCCAGTCTGGCAGTCAGCCCCACGTGCTCGAGTTGCCATGGAAAGAACAACAGCGTATGCACCTCTGGGCCTCTTCCCAGGGTTGTCTCAGCCAGCCTGCCACCTGTCTGTGGCAGAGGGAGGAAGAACAGGAAGTGGCCCTGTAGTGGCAGAACTAGGCAGGTCACCAGGTGTTGGGCCTGTCACTGATGGTGCAATGCAAACCCTGACAGGGTTCCAGGGCAGGCAGCTTGCAAAGACCAGTGTCTCTCCTGGGTAGACCTCAGCTTTTGACAGGATCCAACTCCCCGTATGCAGCAGAGATCTAGACCCCTCCCCGCCTCAGCCTGCCCCCTCCAGAGCTGAGCTGGGAGCCAGCTCCAGGCAGAAGCTGATCCTCAGTCCTAGAGTGAGATAGCAAGGCCAGGCCTGAAGGGGGGGTAGGTCTGCAGGCTCTGCAGCCCTCCACCCAGATCCTGAGCTGCCTGGGATGGAGCCCTCCAGGATGGAGTCTGCTACTGTGCTGGAGGGCGCAGGCACGCAGCTGCCTGCACTGGTGTGGAAAGAAAACAGGAGCAAGAGAGACTGAGAGACACCCAACTTAGTAAATGTTTAAGTCACGCAATTATTCCTTCTGATTGCTTCTAAAACTAGAACTCACTAAAAGCTCTCACAGAACCTCCGTTCTCTTCTTTCCTGGGCACCATAGAAGCACTTCACACAAGACATGATAAAATCCCACAGGGTGTGTGTGTGTGTGTGTGTGTGTGTGTGTGTGTGTGTGTGTGT
>NW_008480254.1:0-2269 GCF_000622305.1 Nannospalax galili
AACACCCTACTCCTAAGGCTCAGGGAACACAGGAAAAGAGGAACGATTGTAAGAACCAGAGTAACAGGGCGTCTGTTGCTAGATAATGCATTCTAGACGTGATATGGAAGCTGCACCCATCACATCTCCACAATATGGTTGCCTAAGGAGACCTGCATCATGACATTACCATACACATGCCAATGTGGAGGGGGAAGTGACACAACTAGATGAAGTACAGGCAGTCAGTGAAATCTGACGGAGGGACAAAGGGAGGGAGAAGCCGTTTTCTCCAGGGACAAGCTCCCTGATAGACTATCCAGTTCTAAGTAGTCATTCCTAAACACATGTACACACCACACCACATGAGCACTACTAAATAGACCCATATATATATGTAATTTTTGTTGGAGCAGTGAAGTTTATTGATGGTATTCAAGAGAGCAGAGCTCCCTAACCCCCTCCTCCTTATCCTGGGGGTCTTATATGGCAACTATGAAGGGAAATACTTAGTGTTTTGGGCTGAGTTGGGGCATGGACTCCTCAGCCAATATTTTATATATATTCTTTGAATACATATTCAAAGAAAAGGGAACTAAATTGAAAGGGAGTTGGGGTACATAGGAATATTTGGAGGGGGCCTCTGAGAGTTATAATTATAATGTGAATACAGCACTAATGCATGAAATTCTTAAAGCTAAACTTAAAATAAGAGCTAGGGAAGGTTGACGATTTCCTTAACATATATGTCATTAGTATAGTATCATCCTATGAATTGCATAAGGATTGTTAAAATATATAGAAAAATATCAATGTTAATTTCATAATTCAGACTATGGTGTTATAGAAACTATTAACTGCAGCTGTAAGGAAAGAGTTTTAGAAGAACAGTAGGCAGATCAACAAATCTTCTTTCTTTACGATATTTGAAAATGTAATAACACTTGCCTATAATTTAGATCTGGCTAATAATTAATGACAACTGATAAATCTGTTTGCGAATCTTGTCATCGGTTAAGTGATATCATTTCTACTGCCTTTTTAAACATATTCTCCTGTACCAATCCCTAATTTACAGGAGAGACATTTGTTTGTTGTGTCTTACTCAAAAATTATTCTTCGTTTTAGTTCATTTGCTTCCATACCATATTCTAATCTGAAGGTTGTCATTATTCTTGTAAAACAGAAATGTGAACAACATAGCAAACAGCATGATCCTGTCTTCTCTCACGTGAAAAAAGTTTTGCTCATCAAAGCCATGAAGACTGAAAAATCATACTTAAAATATGAGTTTTGACTCGCTCTTTTTAAGGTAAGAAAGGGGGAAAATGTAGGTTTAAGGTTCAAAGCCACTCATACACTGGCACAGACTCCCCTGCTAACTTTTCTTCAGATTCACACAACTTTAGAAGTTAGGGTGAAAATCCAGTGTACAGGGACATCTCCCAAGCTGGTTGCATGCATGTCAGCCAAGCACATATGCCACATTACACGCACAGAGCACCTTGTAAGCTGTTGACTTCACAGCACGTGGTGTTAGCCCATTTGTGTGATCTTTCAGGAGAAGCTGGGTTCCAACTCTGGAAGCCATGCACCAAGAAAACTGACATATTTTCAAGAACTAATAATGTCAAGAGTTGGGGATTTGGGTCAAACTCAATATAATAACTTCTTCAAGAAGTTGAGCCATCAAAGAGTTTCACTTTGATGAAAGTTTTGAACCCCCCCAACCCAACACCTTTTCTTTCTACTCCTAGTGAGGATGTGTGCAGGTCAAAAGAAAAAAGATTGCAGCTCTATGTGCAAACCACTGTGCAGAGCTCATACAGTAAATGAATCAAGCTTGGGTAGAGCTGGCCTGATGCTGCTGTCTGCTCCTTCAAGACTTATGTTAATGAATGTTCAACCTCATTGGCTTCTAAAAGGTACAGTGCCGAAGAAGGCAAAACAATGAAAGATAGCTCTGCATTACCTCCCAGATCTATTGCTGTCTCTCTGAACACCTACCTTCAAAACCTGCCATGGGCTTTAACATGTGACATACGGATCACTTTCAGGATGGTTTTTGTGCAGTTATATCCATTTTATTAAATTTAAGCAGAAATGGTTTTAAAAACCCAACTAAGGAAAGCAGGGTTAACAAAATAGAAGCGAGTGCATGGCCACCCTGTTGACGTCATGCTGATGAAGCTCCTTTTCAGGATGGAGTCAGACTGACTTGTTTCTCCTTGCTAGTGATGTCTGCCACCAGACATCTAGTTTTCCTGCAAGTCTGTCTCTTTCTTTTTCT
>NW_008480255.1:0-2198 GCF_000622305.1 Nannospalax galili
TGACTTATGAGTGGTGCTGACCGGATAGTGTTGATTATATCCCTACCAAGATACACAGTCATTCCACCTCAGTGTTTGCATTCAAAATGGAGTCAAAATCTATTTGTGAAATGGAAGCAAAACAGAGCTTGATAAACTGCTCTTTACGCAAAATGAAGCAAATTAGAGCAGGGCACAGCCTGATTTCAGCATTAGACCCCAAATTCATGTTCACTAGAAATATCAGGATATTTGGGAATACAGTAATTATGGGTTGTAAGAGATTAGCCATTTCCTGACACATTACATGACCATTTTCATCATAGAGGAGAGGTTGCTGTGGTGACCTATGGAATGCTTGGCCAGGTAGCCACTACAGCAGTGAAATGAGCCAAGAAATATAGTGATAGGTCTGTGGTAATGTCACTGGGGCTTACAAAATTCCTCAGTAGCATGAGATGGAGGAGAGTCACAGGACACTCACCTGGCCCCCAACCACCCGCCCATAACATTAAGAAGTACAAAGTATGAAGGAGGTGGGCATTAACAGAGGCAGCAGCCCTTGATGCAGTTTCCCATTATGCTTGATAAAGTGAGACTTTGCAGTGATGAAGCTAATATTGGAGTCATACACAATCCTGTAAGCAGCCTGCCACCCAGGTTCTGTAAGAAAGCCCAGTACACTTGGTTTGCCAAGCTTGACTTGAGTGGAATGTTTTCTTTGGTTGATCACCAGTGTCCTATATGGAGACAAAAATGCATCTCCCCAGGAAAAGTAACAGAATATAGATATATTAAGGCAAGGATCGGGGCCAGATCTTATGAGTTGGAATGGATCCCCAAATCCAGTGCAATCCTAGTAGGGAAGATAGAGGGATACAGAGACTCCGCAAGGAGGTCAAGTGGGCACAAAGGCATACTACCATACTGCAGTCATACAACTGCAAGTGAAAGAACAGAAAGTCACAGGAAGTTGGAGGAGGCCAGGAGCGTCCTCTGTTTGAGACTTCAGCTTGAGACCTCAAAGAGCCAAAGATCCCTGTTGATACCTTGATAGCAGATGTCCATTCTCCAGGACACTGAAAAGACGTATTTCTATTTTTTTGTATGAGTTTGCTATTTTGTTATACTAGTAGACTAACACCAAGGAACTATACCACCTAATATTTGATGTTTATTAAAATATTTATTTGGTTAATATTAATCTCATTAGACTTTGTCCTATGTTTCATCAAGACAGATAAAATAAGCTTTGTCTAGTTAAGTGATCTTCTCCATTGTTAATAGTCCTTTCTTCACCGTGAGTCAGTGTTCCCTACTGACAATGGTTGAGACTATAGAAAAGATGGTAAGTGAATATCGTGAATTTGTAATTAAAACATAATTGTGAAAAATATAATTTGAGGTTTAATCTATTTTGATGGAAAGTTTTGCCAACTTTTAATATTTGAAAGAATACTGAAACACTGTCTTTTGCCTCATGCAATATGACAGCTGTGGGTTTTTATCATAACTTGAAATCATGGTAAAGGAGAAATCTCCAGATCTGTAAAGTATTAGAACTTTAAGAATAAATACAATGTTTAAAAGTTAGACTACATGTTTTTAAGTTTGCCTGATAGCATTGAAATACTATGGTGATTTTTTATCTTGGCTCATTCACTGAAAAATGACATTAATGAGGTCGAATAAAAATTGTTCTCTTTTTTCCTTTCTATTAGAATGAAAACTTCATTCCATTTTGTCCCACAGTGGTTTTTGTTAATGTATTTTTTTCTTTGCTTGGAAGTGCTTTATTGATGATGGTATTAGTGTTTTATGAAAAGGAATACACACAAAAATATCCAAGACATCAAGACTATAAATGAGGTTGGGGAGATGGCTCAGCATATGAGTGCTTGCTCTGTAGACATGGGGACTGGAGGGCCTGAGCTGGACTCTCCAGCACCAATGTAAAAATCTGGGCATGACCACATGTACCTGTACACTCAGCATTGGGATATAGAAACTAGTGGATCTGAAGAACTTGCTGGTCAGTCAACTTAATCAAAAGGTAAGCCCCTGGTTCAGTAAGAGACATTTTCTCAAGACAATAGGACAGAGAGAATACAGAGATTTCACCAGATATCTAGCTCTGGCCTCCACATGCAAATGCATGGACACACACATCCATGTAGTCATGTGCATGTGACACACACACACACACACACACACACACA
>NW_008480256.1:0-2270 GCF_000622305.1 Nannospalax galili
TTGGCTGTTTAGATGGCTCTCTGTTTTGTCCATGCCACTTCCTCATGGAGTTTCTGGAGCGATCTCATACACACACAGAATGTGGGCAAGAGATACTTGCAGTGGAGCAGTCTGCCATTTGGGCCGTGGACAGTGATGCAATGGAGAAAATATTTTTAAAATCTGGATTTGAAGGACAGGAAGTGCTACCTCAGGGAAGTGCTTTTTGTACGAGGCAGTTAGTGAACTTCCAGGTCTTGTATTACCATGTCTTAGGTAATGACTCCTATCTCTAACTGCTGAATCCTGAGTAGTGAATGAGTCAGAACACAGTTATCTAAGGACTGAAGACTCATCCAGGTTACCAAAAAGGATTTAATTTGCCTCTTGACATCACCAGTCATTGTTGAGAGCAGGCAATGACCCTGTCCTGTGCTGGGTGCTTTGAGCTACATCGATCAGGAGAGGAGGAGCTGTCCCCCTGGCATGTCAGGGAAGGCTAGCTCTCACTCAATCTCTCTCTGCCCTGGGATTTCTAGGAGATGGAAATCAACCTTGGGGTTGGGCTGAGGGAGCATGGTTGTCAAAAACAAATGCTTAAGTTTTGTCTCATTCTAGAATATCCTTCAGGATCCCTTGATACACTCTAGGAGCCACTGTGAGGGAGGACTCCTGGACCTCTGACTTAGAGATCATTGCCAATGGATTAGTCATTTGAGGGAGGCACACAGATCAAATGTATGCTGGTTGCTAGCTTAGAGCGGTCAACACAGTTTCTAAGTATGTAACAGTTCCTGGACTGCCACAGGGCTTTGAGCGGGACAGTGGCCCTGTTAGGGCTCTGTTTCAGAGGCTACTTTAACAGCAGGGGTGTGTGGGATGGAGTGGGCGGGGGACTGCAGTAGGAGCTGGCTGAGGGGCCTGGGAATGGCTGCAGAAGGCAGGATGGGAGCTGCTCATGGAGCGGTTGGAGACTGGAGGGCAGAACAGGTCAGGGTGGACATGTGGGAGCAGAGGGAAGAGGTGGAAGCAGGAGGTCTAGACGAGGGTGTGCATGCACTGTGTGGAATTAACACTGCTTCTTCCTCTGAGCTGGATGCCACATTCATTCACACCCTGAAGCAGACTATTAGAGATCAGAGAATGTTACATCTTGCAGCTCTGTGGTCAGTGGGAAAAGAGAACGTCAAAGATATCCTTTCATTTGCTCTCCCTGCCTTCAAATGCATATTAGGGGAAGCCTTTGTCTCGTTAATCAAAATGGATAAGCTGAGCATGTTCCCTTTCCCTGATGTTTATGATTATCAATTTAATATTAATTGCATTCCTATGAGGAAGGGACCTATAATTACCTTATCTAACATGGGAGAGGAGTGAACCACAGAGGGGTCAAGTAACTTGACCAAGATCACACAGCTAATCAGTGAGGAACAGCAGCCTGCTTTTGACCATGATACAGTAGAGTTTCTTTTTGGTGGCAGATGTTAGGATCAGATCCCAAGGGAGGAAAATGGTACCCAGTATCCGTCAAGGACAGCCAAGGGCAAGCCAGTTGTATTGGTCTGACTTTGATTTAATTTTGTCCCAAGGACCATGGTGAAGAAACAAGTCTATCATCCTATCTTAGTCTCTTAGTTGGAAAAAATGGTGGTGATTTTCTGATGGAGACTCTGGTGGTGTTTGAAACCCAATTATTTGAAGCCTGTTTATCCATACAGAGCCCTACCAGTGGCTCATGATGATTTATCTCTATGGATTAAATGTCACAACTGAGGGGCTGTGATCTAAATCATACATTACAGTGGACCTTGAAAACCTCGGGAAGGTCTCCCAGCCACAGGCACTAAAGTCAACACGTTTCCCAACTCTTCTGTGCATACTGTCAGGTATCTGAAATGACACACAGAATACAGTGCTCAGCATATCTCAAGCTGATGGGCATTTAAATACACCATGCTTTTTTAGGGCGATGTAATTTTATCAATCCTAGGAAGCCTAACAGATTTGTTATCAGCTTGACAACCCCACACTGCTTTGAGAGAGCTCTGAAGCTATCCAACGCCAAGAACACAAGGCAGGACTCGGGTACATTGCTACTCGCTGTCTGTTTGGTACTTCCAAAAACGTAGCTTTGGGAATGAACAGGGCACACATTAGAAACCTGCTATAGACATGGCTTGGGAACATGGAAAAACATACAACTTGGGAAAGACGGAGGAGGATGCCACTTAGGAGATGGAACTTTAGATCAAGATATACTTGTTAATGTTGTATGTGTATGTGTGTGTGTG
>NW_008480257.1:0-2269 GCF_000622305.1 Nannospalax galili
AGGTGCACTTACAAACACCCAGGCAATATACTCATACACATAAAATAAAAACAGTAAATAAAATATTTTAAAACAAAAGCAAACAAACAAAAAAGGAGGCTAAGACAGAAAGATTGAAATTTAAGGCCCAGTTGGGCTGTAGAGCAAGTTCAAGGCCAGCCTGGCCAACTTTGTGAGACCCTGTCTCAAAATAAGAAGTAACAGCAGGGCTTGGAGGTGTGTAGCTCAGTGGTAGAGCACTTGCCTAGCATGTGCAAGGTCCTAGGGTTCAGTCCCTAGTACCTCAGGGGAAAAAAGACATAAAAATTATGGCGCCTACTGTGTGGTGCTTAGATTAATAAATGGTGGCTACTTAAAATTCTCACAAGAACACTGTGAGTTTGGCTGTCTTGTCCTCACGTTGCAGATGAGGCTGTGAGACTTAGAGGTAAGTACTCTGTCCAAGGTAGCTTAGTTAGGACACAAGGAAGGGCCTGGACTTGAACTGGCCCCTGTTCTAGTTCTTCCACAGCCTCAGTCGTTGGTGGTGCAGGTGGGACGCCAGAAGCCTATTGGATCTAGATTGCAAGCTACATGACAACCCACTATTCCATTCTCTTTGAAAACCAGAATTTCTGGCCTTGCAGGCTCATATACCTAAGAGTAAGAGCTGATGGGAGCTGGGCACAGCTGCCCTCCCGCATAGTGCCTGCTACTGTGATTACCCACCTGGCCCCAGAGCCAGGAGGTCCCACTCCAGGCCTACCATGTCCCCTAAAGCTCAGGGGCAGTACAACCCATCTGGAAGGCCCAAGGCTGATTCCTGCTCTGTGACCCTGGGCCCCATTCCACCAGGTCTCTTTGTCTACCCCCTGGATGAGCACACCACAGTGGTTGGCTTTGAGGCAATCATTGCTGACCGTGCCGTAACCGTGCAGATCAAGGACAAAGCCAAGCTGGACAGCAGCAACTTGGATGTCTCCAGAGTCCGATCTGCAACTGTCACAGGTAAGGAGACCTGAAAGGCCATGGTGGGGCTGGGCCCGGCTGAAGGTCATCTCAGGCACATGGCATGGTAACATGGGACAGGGGAGAGAGCACCAAACTACAGCCAGGAATCCTGAGCTGGAATCACATGACCACGGGCCAGTCGTGAACTTCTCTGCACCTCAACTTCATTGTCTATAAAGCAGGTCACATCCTTGTTCTCACCTCTAAAGTGGTGATGATCAAAAGGGGGCAGGTGACAAAAGGCTTTTAAGATGCTCCCGGAGAACAGCAAATCATTAGGACTCAGAGGCTGTGGATGAGTCACACCAGGGTCTGACTCCTTTCCTGTTGTTCACAAGTAGACAAGAAATGAAGCTTGTCAGGATGGGTAAGAGGGACTGCTGCATAACTGAGGACCTGAGTTCAGATCCTCAGCACCCACGTAAAAGGCTAGGTATGGCTGCGTGTATCTGTGTGGCCCAGCACTGGGTGAGGTTGGAGACAGAGACAGGAGGATCCTCAGGGCTCACTGACGATGCAGCTTAGCTCTAGGTTCAGCAAGAGACCCCATGCCTGGCAAATAAGGGAGAGTATGGGAGAGGAAGACATCCAGTGTCTCTTCCGGCCTGTATGCATATACATAAGTGTGTTCACCCATACACACATACCTACACCACACAACACAAACATAGCACACGTAAGGAAATCAAACTTCGTTTGCAAAAGGGAATAATTACATCTACTCAGAGCTCAACCAAAGCAGTGCACACCAAGCCCTTGCCTCACTAAGTACGTAAAGCTTGGGTAGTGGCTCCTGTTATTGAAGAAGCTGAGGTTCAGAAAGAGACAGCTTCAGGTCACACAGCACATCAGTGGCAGAGCCAGGACTGGACCCCACACCAAATAGCACATGATGTAAGCCAACCTGACTGTTGGCTCTGTGATAGATGGAGGTGAAGCTGATTGTTAACACGAGCATTCAGATGGTGACCGATTATTTAATGAGCACTCACTGTGTGCCAGTGCAAAGCCACCTTCCAGTGTGTATGTTGTGATTTCTCATGATGGACCTGTGCCAGGAAAGGCCCTGATCGTCTTAGAGGAGGGAAGAGGGGTCCAGCTTGGGGAGCAGGGAGGTTCTCACGGAGGGGCTGATGGATGGAAAGACTGGCCCAGAGGTACTGGGGGAAATGAGCCTTCTGATGAAAGCAAAAATCATAAACACATGCATGTACTCCAGAAGCTGGGGTCTGAGCAGGGTGGGGTTTGTGGGATGGGCATGAGATCCTCTGGGCAGGGG
>NW_008480258.1:0-2242 GCF_000622305.1 Nannospalax galili
TCTCTCTCTCTCTCTCTCTCTCTCTCTCTCTCTCTCCTTAATTCAACAGACTTTAAAATTCCCTTTATAAAGTATATTGGTAATATTGAAATTAAGGTTTTACAAAATTGTATTTTATCCATTTGCTTGTATAGTGTGAAGTCTGTAAAGCGTGTGCTTCACCATAGGATAGTGATGTGAAAATGATGTTGTCAGCACGTCTATGCCTAAGCAACTGATATGAAGACACTTACCATTCAGTCAGGAAATTAAAATTTAGTATGCTAATTTAATGTTAAATACTCTTCTCTGAACATGGTGTCAGTCTGTGCTGTGGATGCTTGTATGTAATAAAGACAAGATTTCCAGAGCTGAACAGATTGGAGAGCCATAGTGCCTTGTTTGTACAGATGAGATGCTGTTGTGTACTTCCCAGGGCTGGGTGCAAATCAGATGCAAGTCATGATTCAGTTGAAGTGCTTTGGGAATGATGAAGATTTATGTGGGATTAAGATGGTGTTAATTGTTTTTGGCACAGGAAAAGAGTCAGTCAGAATATTTGAAGCTCACCCAAGAAAAAGAGCAGCAAGGATCTTTGGCTCTAGAAGAGTTAGAATTGCAGAAAAAAGCAATCCTTACAGAAAGTGAAAATAAGCTCCAAGAACTTCAGCAAGAAGCAGAGACTTACCGAACTGTAAGTTTAAGTAACATACAGGTTGCAGAGCTGTGAACTTACTTGTATATGAAAACTGTTGTTCTCTCTCCAGTTAGTATAAAGTTTCAGATAAGCTTTAACTTCAGAGGGTTAGATTTATGTCTACATTACCACCATCTTTAGACAATAGAGGGATTCATGGGGTGATTTTGGCTCTGGGGCTCCGTGTTTGCTACGTTGTGCTTCTCTGTGTGCCGTTAACTGACTATGGTTCTCTTAGTCCTTCACTCTGCCTCTTTGCACTCAAGCTCTGCAATATCTCCACTCCATTGCTTACTCACCTGGGACTACTAGGACAAGGCCTCCTTGTAGGCAGCATGTGCCCTGGCAGCTTCATGCTTGTCCAGCTTCATCATAAACCATGTCCTAGCTATAGTCCATTCTCTGCTTTTATCAGTTTAGTTACCAGTGCCCTGCTTTTACATTAAAATTTTTCTCATATTAAACATTGTCTTAGAATGAAGTATTTGTATATATGTCTCAGTGTGCATATCTAAAAATTTTTTTATTGAGTTTTTGTGCATTTCTTATAATAGTTCTTAATCAAATTATCCCCCTCCCATCCACAGCCCCCCTTTACCCCTCTCCCCACCAGATTTCATGCATTCTGTCATATATATTAAGTCCTATCAGGTTAAGTATTTGTACCCTAGCAAGTTCTTGTCAGCCTATCGAGATCTTAAAGAAGATCTACTCTCCCTCACCCAGCAGTTACCAGTTGTCAATAGTTCCCTTACTAGGGTTGAGACCTGCTGCCCATTTCCCCTGTTCTGTGCTGGGTTTTGTCTGATTGAGTCAGCATGGGTCTTGTGCATGCTGTCAGTATTGCTGCAAGTTCATATAAACAAGTTTCCAGTACCCTGACAAGCCTCTGTTTCCTTATATTCATGCACCAACTCTGGCTCTTAGAGTCTATCCCTAGGCCAGGGGCACACTCAGTGTACATATTTTTGAGGCTCTTGGACCCTTTTCCATCATCAGTATTTGAAATGTGCTCCCTGTTTTAAAAACATATTAATGGTATTTAGGCTTTGTATCTTGTTGCTGTTAGACAGCAAAGCAGTCACGCTTCTTCCCATAGTTCTAAACTCTACTCTTCTGTCACCAGCACTTACAATCAGTGACATGTTGGAAGCAAGTGGGCACTCAGGTAGCTCAGATCTGCTTTTGCCACCTTTGTAAATTAATTGTGCCTTAACTTGTTTGACAGTCACGTGAAGATATTAGATTTACCAATCTCTTAGGACTTTTCCACACTGACCTTCAGAGTGAGATTGATATTTTATGAGATAATGGAAATCTTTGATTAAAATGTTTAAGTATCTTCTTAAAAAACAAAACGAAAGAAAAAAAACTTCCAGCCTGGTGAGATGGTTCAGAGGGTAAAGGTGTTTGCTGTGAGCCTGACAACCTGCATTCAATCCCCAGAGCCCGTGATGGAAGGAGAGAACCAACTCCTGAAATACCTTTTCTGCCCTCCACAGCCCATGCCTACCCACACACACATACACCATATATGTATTACACACACAAATAGTAAATAAAATT
>NW_008480259.1:0-2271 GCF_000622305.1 Nannospalax galili
TCGAACTCAGGTCTTCTGCAAGAACAGTCAGTATTCTTGACTGCTGAACCATCTCTTCAGCCCCAATAAATAAATTTTTTAATCTATTAGGTAGGGCAGGGAGTATGGATCAGTGGTAAAGCACTTGCAATGTGTGGGACTCTGGTTTGATCCCCAGGACCACAAACTAAAACAAAACTAAACTACTTGTTCTCTTTGAAAGATCTAGGAACATGAAATTGGTTAAATAAATTATGGCTGATGTTTAGTGGAATAACAGTCATCACAACAATAGTGTCGAACATTAATTAACAGGGAAAGATTAGCAGAGGGGGCTGTGCTGTTAACACAAAGAGCAGTACCAGGGGCCAAGGCGGTAGCAAATGCAGGTGTGACAGCAGCAGTAGGGACCAGAGGGCAGCTGAAGGGGTAGAGGAGGTGAGAGAGGGTGGAGAGCTAGAGACAGTGAGAGAGAGCGAGAAAGAACGAGTGAGAGAGAACTGATACAAGCCAGAGGATAGAAACCGTGGGTCTAGGCCAGAGAACTGTAATGTTTGTTACTATGGGGCTAGGTGTCTAGCACCCTAGGCCTGTTTGAGAATTGTAACACTAGAAGGCAGTGTCTGCTGAAGCTGCTTACTGTTGCTGGAAGCTGAGGATTATAATAGCTGCAAAGTGCTGGCTAGTGATTAAAGCCCAGAGCAATAAGCTCGTACTTAGTCCTCAAGGCTTGAAGCCATAACACAGGTTTGCCAGACCAGTCCCTAGGTCCTGGGCTTTCAAGGACTCAGGACTACCAGCCCTGAAGGAGCTACTCCTAACCTACTCATGATTTCTATCTGGGTACAGTGAAAGGAACTCAGACAGCTAACTAATAACACGTGTCCCCTCTGAGTTCCACCACATCTCACCAAGGCTCCTAATGTACACACATGCAGGGACGGTGACCAGATAGTGGTTGCACATACCTGTCTGTGTGAGCTCTCCCATCTCACACAGAGGGTGGTTGGGGTAAAGAGGCAGGGAACTTAAGGGGCTTGCAAAAGATGTTCCGGATCCTTTCAACATGTGACTAACAAAAGCTTCCAGTTTAGGGTGATACGGCTTCCTAAAGAGACAACATGAGAGATAATTAGTGGTTGGGAGGCTCCCAAGCAGTCAGACTTCAGCATGCAAAACCCCATGTGATGCGTGTCACAGACTCCCTCACCCACAATAGTGGGTTCTGGCTCAGTAATTGTAAAGTTCCAATTTCAGTATGACTTGACCACTGATACCTACACACAATGGAAGTCAGCCTGAATCCCCAACCTCTGCTAAATAGGACACTTGGATTCAGCTTTGCCCTTACCAGCATGCCTCTGGGTCACTTGCTGGGCTGGAAGTTTCTCTGATTTCACCCTTCCCTTCCTCCTCAGCTGCCACCTGCCCTCCACTCTCACAGATTCTCCTGTTGTTTCTTCATCTCTTGTCCTTCATCCTTACAGCCACTACCTGAGTTCTTTGCCAGGTTAGTTGTGGGCCTTCCTGCAGTTTAACCCTTCCCTTCTTATCTTGCTTTCTCCACAGCCAGGGGATCAACATCAAAGGCATCAACTCTAATGACTCCTAAGTATCACTGCCTTTCTACATCGCGTTTCTGGCACTATAGCCACAGAGAGCCAGATGTTTTCTTTTCTCCCAGCATACCCCACATTTTTATTCATTCCTATTTCCACCTCTTTCTACATGTCAACCTGTCCTCATAGAAGATCTGCCTAATCTTTACTGCTTCAGATCTCTGGGAAATCTCCCTTTGGAAAACCATTAACTGAATAAGATACCCAAGTTTTATCTCTATAGCTCTTTGCAGTTCACTACGCATTTTGCACATAAAATACCTCATCTAAGGTGGAATGGTAATGAATACTCCCCAAAATCTGAGATTATCTACTTCTATCACAAGGTGAATACAGGTAAGACAAGAATACCTGCTGTTTCCATCACTAGTACACAATTATCCTGGATAATCATATGACCTATGCATTATTCTCTGAATAATGAAGCAACTTGTGAATGTATCACCTTTTCTTTGAATAATAAGTGGCCTATGAATGTGCCTACATTTTCCAGCTGATCGGAAGCAGATAAGAGTCATTCACAACCAAATTGCATGCAAACTGGTATGAAAAGCAACAAAAATGAATGGTCTAATGGCAAATCCCCACTGTCTGAAAGCCCAATTAATTGGCAATACTTTAAAGATTGATGTCAAAATGAATTTATATTTCAAAAACATAGAGTTGGAAAAAA
>NW_008480260.1:0-2264 GCF_000622305.1 Nannospalax galili
GGTCTGTTTGAGATAAGGTCTCCCTGTAGCCCCAGATGGCCTGGACTTGCTATGGAGACCAGGCTGGCCTCAATCTCACAAAGATCTGCCTGTCTCTGGTTCCCAGCTGCTTGGATTAGAGTGTGCCATTATGCCTAGTTGAGAATTTTTTTAATTTTATTTTTTCACATTTTATTTTATGTGTATGAGTGTGTTGCCTGCATATGTATGTGTACCATGTGGTGCAGTGCCCACAGTGGTCAGAAGAGGGTGTCGAATCCTCTGGAACTGGAGTTACAGATGGTCGTTAACTGCCATGTGGGTGCTGGGAATGGAACCAGGTCCTCTGCAAGGTCAATGCTCTTAACCACTGAGCCATCTCTCCAGCCCCTGAGATTTTATGTGCAATGTCTTGAGGTTATATAGTTAAAGGAAGTTTAATTCAACGTAATCATTTTAAATTTGAAGTGATTCATCGTAATTATTCTATCTATATGTTGTCTGAAATCTGTAATAAATTGTGTACTTGGTGCATAGTTACTCGTTTTAGTATTTGAGATTTTATTTTATTTTGAGATGGAGGCCTCCCTATAGCCCTAGCTGACCTGGAACTCGCTATACAGATTCACTATAATGGTAGACTAGGCTGGTCTTGATCTCACAAAGATCCACTTGCCTATGCCTCCCAAGTGCTGGGATTAAAGGCCTATGCCTGGCATATTTGAAATTTTAAAGGTTTTTTGTTTGTTTTATTTTTGTTTTTATTTTGAGTCAGGGTGGCCTTGAACTCTCTATTTAGCCAAGGATGACCTTGAACTCTCATCTTCCTGTCATTGCCTCTCATGTGCTGAGATTACAGCTCAGATTACCATGCTGAGCAGTTTTTGTTTTTATTATATGAACAATTAAAGGCTCCATTTGTGTTTCCTAGTTCCATAGTTTCCTAGTTCCATAAAGTCTTTTGAATATGGCTTTTGGAATCTTAAGTTGAAGTTTTACTTGTTAACTCTGTCAGTATTTCACTGGGAGAATAAACCTGCATTTTTATGGCTCTTTGCTGTGAGTTCTTTTTCCTGGCTGGTGGAGCTTGTCAGACCCACAGGAAACTTTGTTGGACGAGTTACAGGATTTTGATTTTCTTTTTTCTGACTGTTCTCATGATATTACAGGCATCTCCTATGCTTTTGTTTTGCTCAGACACTCTTCTTTCTCCTAAATCTCATCTTTAATATTCATCTTTCCTGACTATAATCCATACCTGGTTTATGGATGACTATTGGATTTGAGATTTAATTTGTTTCCAGTAGAACCTACCTGGTTCAGGGATTAAGATTTCTTTTTCTCAGCTCTAGTTGGTTCACTACTTTTAGTTTTTTCTGGCATAGAACAGTCAGGGGGACGGGATTCCTAGCAAATTATACCAATTTGCAAACACTAGGCTAATATTTTAAAATATTAACCACTGGTATTTTTTTCTTTTTGTGTGTGTCTTTAAAAAATTGGTAGTTGTATGTTCATAGAAAAATGGAGACGAAAGTATAGAGATTTTTCAATACCCTCTTACCTTTCCACCATAGTTAATCATCTCATCAATGCCTTGTATTAGTGTGGTACATTTGTTGCAACTGATGATTCAATATTGATACATTATGATCATGATTACTGACTGGATTTCATATTTTATGTTAGGGTTCTTGCTTTGTGATATATATTGTATATATTGAAATTCATTTCATGTTAGCATACACAGTGTTGGTTCCCATCATGGCATTGCCATTTGCGTCATTATACTTTGTTCTCATTTGTTGCGCTCCCCCATCCTTCTCCACCCCCCTCTAAGCTCGTTCCTTTACTTCCCCAAGTCAGTCCCATTACATGTAATCTTTTACCCTTCTATTTCTCACCTCCTTTAAGATCTCCTTCTCCCTTGTCATCCCTTTTCTAGTTTTGTGGCCTGCACACACACATGCATATATATAAATACACAATATATAATTTAGGTTCACATATAAGAGAAAATATACAAAGGATTTTGTCTTTCTGTGTCTGTATTAATTTCCAGTTGCATCCACTTTCCTGCAATGTCAATTTGTTTTATGACTGCATGAAATTCTATTGTGTATATATTCTATAAATTTCAGCAGATATATAACATCTATTCCTCATTACACTGTCATATAGAATAGCTTGATTATCCTAAAAAGCCCCTTGTGGTCACTCTGTTCCACTTCTTCTCTCTCTGAACCTCTGAGAATCTGATCATTTAACTATCTCCATTTTTTTTT
>NW_008480261.1:0-2268 GCF_000622305.1 Nannospalax galili
TTTATTTGGCTTACAGTCCAGTTCATCATCAAGGGAAGCTGAGGCAGGAGCTCATGACAAGAACCTGGAGCACAGACCCTGGAGGAGTGTTGCTTTCTGGACTGCTCCTCTGGCCTGTGCTCAGCCTGCTTTCTTATATGATACAGTACTACCTGCCTGGGGGTGGCACTGCCCACAATAGGCTGGGCCCTCCAATATCACTCAGCAATCAAGAAAATGCCCCGCAGACATGGCCACAGGTCAACCCAATGGAGGAAATTCCTCAGTTTGGCTTCCCTTATTCAGGTGTGTCAAGTTGACAACAAAAGCTGCCTAGCACATCATTGCCTTAGTCTTCCAAATGCTGGACTTACAGGTATGAGCCACCATGTCTGACTAGAGGTCTGTCTTGAGCATCTAGTATAGTATCTTTATTCTTCCTCAGCACATGGTCTCATACCTTAATCTCAGTTGCACCTTCTACTCTATTCCTGATACAGCTTCCAGTACCAACTTCTACCCAAACCTCATAGACTCTGGGCATTAGGCTTTCCCCCCCCCCATCTGCCTGCTGCTCTAGTCCCGAGACAGAGTTATGCTGCCATTAACTCCACTCCTGGAGTACCTGCTGCCCCTTTTAGGACCGGCCTTAAATCAGGACAAGTTACTCTAGTTTCTCCCTCTCTTTAAAGAGTGCAGGTCTCCCCTGGGCCCAGCCAGATGCCTCCCCTCCTCTCAACACTGAACTTACCATTTTCCATTCCTGAGCCATCCCAAACCATCACACCATCTAAACACTCAGTGACGACTTCCGACTGTCGTGGACTTTGGAGGTAAAGGGAATGGCAGTTGTGAAGTGGAGCAGCCTGCCTGGAAGGGCTGTATAAAACATGCTCTGTCTGGAAAGACTGGGTACTTTTAATGTGTTATAGTAAATATCTAGGCATACATTATTTTTTGCAAAATGTAAAATGACTGAGTCTTCAGTTCATACTTCTGCTTCTGAATTAATTCAGACAACCAGAGATGGGCAGCATGTAGCCTAGAGCCTTAGTTTCCTTCTGGAACCAATTCTGTACTTTCCTCCTCAAAGTCATTGTTTATGGATACTAAACTCATATTGACAGCTTGTGGATGGCTTGGACCTTTGGTAGTTTTTCTACACCAGCTAAATGATTGATGAGGCTCAGCTTGGAAAGCAAACTAGGGAAGTCTTGTAACATACAAACTCCAAATAAATATGCTAGAATATAGCCAGTGGTGCTAGATCAGCATTAGACGTCACTTATATGGCCTTATGGTGCTGAGTCAGAGTCCAAGGCTGCCATCTGAGATGACTAGGGTATGCCGTCACGAGGGTAGCAATTAGTTCCATCTCATCTACCCATCTACAGTGGCTTCTTAGACTACTATACTAAAAGAATTTGGGAGATCCCTGCCTGGGTTATATGAAAGAGAATGCAATGATGAATTAATAATGTCTGCCAAAGGCAGGACACTCTAGTAGCCCAGCACATGAGTGATAGAGTCAGAGAGTTAGAAATTCAAGGCTTGTCTCTGCTAATTAGTTGCTAAGTGATATTTAGCAAGTCACCTAATCACTTTCAGACTTACTTCTCAGCAGTAAAATGCAGGTGGATTATAGCCTCTGCCTCATAGTGTTACTGTGGGGATTAATTGAGATAATTCATGCCAAGTGCTTCGTACATTATCTGGCACAGAGTATTTAACAAACATTAGCTGTTATTATAAATAATACCATACCTGGGTCAGGTGTGGACAAGGCAGCTTGTGTTCAACACATCTGCTATCTGAGGTGAGGCTTTATGAATTCTTACTTAGTGCATACTCCTGGCACTCATTATATAGACCTAGCTGGCCTCAAACTCACAGAAATCTGCCTACCTCTGCCTCTTTAGTGCTGGGATTAAAGGAGTGTACCACCAGGCCTAGCAATTAATATACTTTTAAAGGCACTTGTAGAGGTGGTTGGAATGTCCGTTCTAGGACATCCGCAAAAGGTTTTCAGTTGATGCTGCCATTAAATCTCTCTCTCCCTCTCTTTCTCTCTCCTCCTCCCCCCTCTCTTTCTCTCTCTATAATATATATGATCTCTTTATGGGAACCAAATATTCTCAGGACAAGCCAGCAACACAGATTTTCACTATAAGTAAACATCAGTCTTACCTGACCCTGTGATTAGATCCTAACTATTTACAGTACAAAGAGAAATTCCTGGCCGGGTGTGGTAGCACATGCCTTTAATCCCAGCACTCGGGAGGCAGAGGC
>NW_008480262.1:0-2272 GCF_000622305.1 Nannospalax galili
GAGCCACCTGTTCTCTTGTTCAAGGAGGTCACAGAGACCTCAATATAGTTATTCAAATTAGTGTCCAGTCTACACAGAGGAGGCTCACCACAGGAAAATGTTTCCTCACACTTCCAAGAAAAACTGCAGCCGAGCAAGGCCTCTGAGTTATTCTCACATAAATGGAACTGGTAAAAGAAAGGTCAGTGGAGTCAGGGGCTCCCCCAAAAGCCCAAGTGTCCGCTGAGGGCCAGATCCTTAACTAACCTTGAAAGTACAAAGATTTAATTAATTTGGGTCAACTACATGGGAAAGTATAACCAAAGATTTAAGTAATTAATATATTTATTTCATTGTCCAAGGGATTATATGTCCCAAACATTAGAATTAAGTTTATATAAAGTATTTTTTTAGAAACATTTCTCACTAATGATTTTGCTACTAATAAAAATGCTACTTAAATATACGACTTAAAATCTTGGACCAATTCCACACTCAGTGCCTACCTGCAGTCAAGAGAAATAAATCTTTGTATTGTGCTTAAACAACTGTCTCCAAAGAGTCTTAGAAAATCTCGTGATTGCAGCAGCATGTATAACAGCCCAAGATGCTACCAGAGACCAATTCGGGGCTATATTCTTGCTCCATGTCACCAGAGGACTTCCACTGCCAACATAACCTGAACGATCCCCTCCTTAGAACGTCCCCCTCAACTTGAAGCAGTATAAAGAGGAAAGATGCCCCTGTTCTTTATTTGCCCTCAGAGTGTGGAATGAAGGAGAAATGCCTGGACTTAAAAGAGAACCAAGCTAACTTCCAAAGGGCTCTGTTCTTGTTAAATAAACCTCAGGTTCTAGCTAATGTACAACTCAGGAACTGTGCAAAATCCCCAACCCAGAGACTGTGTTATCTAAGAAGAAACAAATTGAGTTGTCTTAAAACTCTGAAATATGTCACCAGCACTTGCACTGAACTACGAGAATTACCCTACCCACCCCATCCCGATCCCCCAACCCTTAAAAGCAGCGCGCCAACTGTGCCTCGGGGCACATTGTCAAATCCTGCAGAGAAACTGTCACCATCTTCATTATTCTTAGTAAAGAATCACCTGCTCCTGAGGTTTATTTCATCAATCTTGTTCTAACTTTTTCTAAAACACCCTGAAATAGGTTCCTATTTGTGAAGGAAGTTTCATCATCTTGAGTTAAGATTTAAATCTCCTTTTTAGAGGAAAATATTAATTTTCATGGATGTTCAAGCAAAATAATTAAGATGTGAATTAGTTGGATTCATACAACTTCTTTCCTTTAACATCTACAAACATGAATAGAAGGGATGTAGGAACATCAGGAGAATGAACACACTTACATTAAACAAAGTCTTTTCTTTGAAATGCTATAAAGAGCTGTCAAAATTGCCATAAAATCCCCCTTTCTCATCCAAATTGGAAAACTCACCCCATTTTACTTGATGTGTGCAGCCATCTATCCAAGTCTTTAACAAACCTAGGGAGGGAAGCTGTGTTGAAAGCACAGCTCTAGCCTCTAATGCTCCCTGATTTCCATCTTGTGGGATGAGGAAAGAAAATCATCAGTTTTCATCACAGTCACAGGCTATTAAACACCTATCACTCAGGGACAGGTCATTTCAGGTTTGTTGCCCAGAGACTGGATCGTTCCAAATGGAAGCTTGAACGTAATGACAAAAACACCTCATTTGCTCTCCCACTTTGTTATTTGAGATTTGGAGTCATTGAAATGTCCACGCAATAGTGAGTCCATGAGCTTGGGGTTTTGCTAGCCCCACTCAGTAGTTCTCAGTCCTCAGCTGACCTGAGATCTGAGTACAGCTCAGGGGCCTGAGCCCCACACTTGCAATTGCAATTCTAACTGAGGTCCTCAGGTGACAGCAGGAAGCTGTGTGCCTGCTAGGCCTCCAGGGGCCACTGCTGCTGGTCTGAGCACCACAGGATGAGAGTCATTGCATAGCTTAATTGTGCATTTCTGTAAAGCTAACAGAAATTTAAGCATCCATAAAAATAATTGATTCTCTGATGACAGGTCTCCTGGAGAATTAGAAATCTTTGCTTATTATTTTTATCTGTGAAACTGAGGGCTCCATATCGAAATTCAGATTTCAAAGAGTAAATTTGGTCATTCATTATGGTAACTCAGTATTTTAAAATGTCAACTAAAAGATCCTAGAACAGTCAACAATATTTCCTGAAAACTGAAGAAGGCTACAGGTATCATCTATTCTTAAAGTTTCATAAACTTTTATAAGTAAATAAAAA
>NW_008480263.1:0-2269 GCF_000622305.1 Nannospalax galili
TTCTTCCTGAGTCTCTTATCACAGCAACAGAAAGAAAGTTAGAATCCAGAGTTGTCAGCAATTCCTCTCATTACTTGTAGATCTTGCTGCATTTTTCTAAAGGGACATTCATAAAGTCCAGCGTTCTCCATTTGCTGCCCTCTTGTCTTCAGCGCTTTCCAGCTGGTGCCCTCTCTGCAGTGCCGTCCATCAACAGCTGGGTCCCGGAAGGCTGCACAGTCATTTATGTCTGATTATTTACAGAGTAGGAAAGGAAAACTCATTTCATGTATCTGTAAGTGGTGCTTTAGATTTTATGCATTTTTAACATGTCATTGAATTATGAACAACTTTTCGGTTATTTCTTGATCATACCATCTTTGATCAGTTTTGGAAATATAGAATATATACACGGAGAGATTTTCATCATTTAGGCTGTTTAATTTTCAAAATTAAAACAAATATACATCAATCAGTGATATAGAATATGCTTAGTCTGAATGTGGCCACGAGTCATCCTTGTACCACTAAAAAGAAAAAGAAACAAGAAACTAATGTCTCTACTAGAAGAGTCCGCATCTATGCCTCTCTATTTCAATATATTTCCTTTCTTCCTTGATCAATGGCCACTGTAGTAGCATCTATTTTGTTAATTTTTCTAAAGAACCAGTGTCTGGTTTTGCTGATGCAATCAAGGTTTGTTGTTTTTATTACTGCAATACCTGGTGTTGTGTATTGACTCTATTGTTATCACATGTTCACTGTTTCTCAGTCTTTGATATAACACTTATTTATAAATTTCTATTTAAAAGTGTATTTTTCTTCTTTAAGTAGTTTTAACATATATTACATATTTTATAGTTTTTCCCTGTATTTCCCCCAAATATTGCTTTGTGTACAGCTAAGATTAATAAATCTAAGAGATTTCCTTTTTAGGTAAGATGTGCTAAATTTTGCAGATGCTTTTATCCATCTGTTTGTTGTTGTCTTTTAGAATCTCCTCATAGGCTTGTTACTTTTTGTTATCAACTCTCCTGTCAGGCACATATTTCACAGTTCTTCTGAAAGCACTTACTGGGGAAAACCTTCTGAGCCATGGTTTTCTTGATAGTTTTCTTCAAGTAGGCTTAGCATATGTAAAGGAAATTTTAGAATAAAGGTGTGCTATTCCTAAAAAATTACTTTTGAATACTTTGAAAATATTCATTGAAAACATGTTGATTTCTAGCTGTGAGAAGTCTGCTTACTCTGCGGTTTATCAGTGAATTGTTTAATTTTTGGAAGACATTCATCTTTTTCCTTTTATTTGTAAGACTTTTTTCTTTCTTTTTTAAAAATGTTCTGCATTTTCGCTCTGAAAATTCAATTTATTTATCTTTTCTCAGGTTTGCGTACACCTCAAAATCTGATGAGCATACACTTTATCAAACTGCAGAAATTACCATTGCTGTCCACTGTAAGTGTGCTGTATCAGTAATACAAAAACATGCTTGTGTCTTTCCCCAATATCAGGCTCTGCTGAATAACACTAAGTTCACACAGTCTTGTGGTTTCAGTGGCAGCAATCTGCCATGCATTTCCACTTCCCTTGGTAACCCTGGCCAAGGTGAACATGGGTCCTTTTATTCCCATACATTAATACATTATACAACACACAGTAACTTTATCTATCTATATATGTATATATGTATGTTGTAAAGTGGCTGAGAAGTGTTAAAGAGTCAAGGACATTCAAAAAGTTTCACACAGGCCTGAGAAGTCAAGATTGGGAAACCTATAGAGCTTTGTATTGAGAAGGAAATGGACTGAACCAAGCTGGAGAAGATCTTTCATAGATCAAAGGTACAGTCGTCTACCATGGTAGGGAGGTCAAGAGAGCAGTAGCTTGAAGCCTTGGTCACATCACATTCAAGCTCAAGAAGCAGGGACTGATGGAGGCTCACAAGTTGGTGGTCCTGCCCACGGCTAAAATAGTTCTTCCCACATCAGTTAACATAGTCATGACAATTCCCCAGAAGCATGCCCAGAGGCCCAATTCCCAGGTGAGCTTTATATTTTTCTTTTTTCATTTTATGTGTATGAGTGTATTGCTTACCTCTATGTAAGTGCACCTGTGTCATGCAATGCCTATGTAAGTCAGAAGAGGGCATCAAATTCCCCTGGAATTGGAGTTATGGACAGTTGCTAGCCATCATGTGGGTGTTGGGAATGTAGCCTGACTCCTCTGCAAGAACAATCAGGGCTCTTAGCTGCTGAGCCATCTCTCTAACCTGAGTTTTACCTTTTTCTA
>NW_008480264.1:0-2270 GCF_000622305.1 Nannospalax galili
AGACAGCACTGATTGGACTCAGTGGGTTACAAGAAAAGGGATAGGACATAAATGGGGAGTGGGAGTGTTGGAGGTTCTTGGGGGAGCAGAAGGTGGAGTTGGGGTAGATACGATCAAGATACATTGTGTATATGTATGAAATTATCAAAGAATAAATAAAAGATATTTTTCTGGTTTTTTTTTTTTAAAAAAGGACCTCAGCTTGAATTCCATCTTTACCAGATACTTATCTGCATTTTCTATGGAGCCCAGGCTGGCCAGAACTTTGCAGTCCTTCTATCTCAGTCTCCCTTGTGCTGGGATTATAGGCATTATTGCCCCCATACCTGCCTGCTTACAATTCATATGCATTGAAGGGTTTGAATAGGGAAAATATCTCTTGGACATTTGGTGGGAATTGTCTTTAATCTGTGTATCACTTTAGAGAGTAATGCCACCTTACCCACACTGAGTCCTCCAATCTATGAATGAAGAAAATTTCCCATTTATTCAGCACTTCTTTAATGTGTTTCAGCCATATTTTGTAGGAAAAGTCTTATACTTCCTTAGTTAAACTCCTTCCTGAGCATCTCATTCTTTGGGTGCTTTGTAAATGGATTTGGTTTCTTAACTTTCTTTTGAAGTTGTTTATTGCAGTTGTATAGAAAAAGAAGTACTTGTGTTTTGATCTTGTGTCCTGAAACTTTGCTTAGTTTGCTTATTAACTTTAATAGTTTTCTTAAAGATTCTTCTGGATTTTCTCTATGTAGGATTCTGTTATCTGTCAGTAAGACAGTTTTACTTCTTCCTTTCTGATTTGAATACCTTTCATCTCTTTTTTTCATTTCTAACTGTATTCTGGATATAATTCTGAGTATAGCACTGAAGCTGGATAATTTACTTTTAAAATACAAATTAAATAGGGCTAGAGAGATGGCTCGGTGGTTAGGAGCACTGGCTATTCTTGCAGAAGACCCAGGTTCAAATTCAGTACCCGCATGGCAGCTAACATCTATCCATAACTTCAATTCCAGGGGATCTGATGCTCTATTCTGTCCTCAGCAGGCATTGTGTGACACAGGTGGACTTGCACACATGCATGCAATACATGCATATACATAAAATAAAAATAAAGCAAAAAATACAAATTAAATGGGACATTTGTTTAAATTGGCTTTACAAATGCTAATAGCCATTGAATTTTAAAGGCTCTTTAATTAGCTTTTTCCTTACGGTATTTGGAGAGGGACTTGTCCACCGAGAAGGAACAACATTATGATGAATTACTACTGAGTCAATGTACCCAAGCAACCACAACCAGCTAAAGAGCATTGGCATCCCCACCTCCCTAGTCAGTCCCTTGGTCCGTCTCAGTCACCCCCTGCTTCCTCTCTCCAGGGGGAACCAACTCCTGGATTTCTAAAATCATGCCTTACCGCTGCAGTCCCGATCGCTTTCTGCACGGAATCTCTGAGCCTTCACTCCTCTGGTGCTTCACCTTCTTTCTCTCTTTGGTCTCCCTTCTGTATAAGTGTTCGCTTGCATGTATATAAGTGCACCACATACATGCCTGGTGCCCACAGAGGCCGGAAGAGGACGTCAGATCCCCTGGAACTGGAGTTACGGATGGTTGTGAGCCATCATACGGATGCTGGAAGTGAATCTGAGTCTTCTACAAGAACAGCCGGTGCTCTTAGCCACTGTGCCATCTCTCCAGCCCCTCTTCACCTTTTCTCGCACAATTCTCCTGTCATTGCACTAGTGGGGTACGTTTGTCACAGTTAACAACCAACATTGACATTATTGACCAAAATCCATACTCTAATTATCTTTGGTTCCCCCAGTGTCCTCCTACATTAAGACCTCATTCCAAGGATCATGCCGTGGCTAGACACCACATCTCTCAGTCTCCTCTCAGTGTGACCGTCTTTCCGATTTTCTTGTTCTGAATGACTTTGCAGTAATAGTCATGTGTTCTGTAGTTCATTCCTCATTTGGGATTTATCTGATTTTTTCCTCCATGATTGGATTCAGGAGTGAGATTGTGGAAATAAAGTGCTGTTCTCATCATATCAAGGGTACATGCTAGGGGTCAAGAGGACTTATTTTTGCTGATAGTTACTTGGGTTCTCTGGCTGCAGTAGGGCTTGTCAAATTTCTACTTTCTTTTTTTTAATGTTATTTATTATTTTATGTGTATACATGTATCGCCTGCGTGTAGGTAAGTGCACCCGTGTCGCGCAATGCCTGTGGAGATCAGAAGAGGCTGTTGGATCCCCTGGGACTGGAGT
>NW_008480265.1:0-2271 GCF_000622305.1 Nannospalax galili
CCATGTGGGTGCTAGGAATCGAACCTGGGTTCTGTGCAAGAGCAGCCAGTGCTCTTAACCGCTGAACCATCTCCCCAGCCCCCAACTCTCATTTCTTCAAAATGCCTGAATGTGCAGATGTAGTTCAAGACAAATTTGCTGTGTGGGGTGGAGTGAGAATGTGGATGCCATGCTGTAAGATTTTACTGTTTGGTTAAGCTACACAAGCAGGAAACAGGAGCTCCATTGACTCTGTAAGCTGTTTCTTTCCAACTGTGCTGCAAACACTGGACAGTTTCCATCTTAATGAAAAGGGGACTGAAGGGACTCCCTTAAAACCCAGGAGGGGAACGTGGAACGTGTTTGCCCTTGACTTCAGCATTTGTTGCTTTAGAGAGAAAAAGCATCAGTGGTCCCTTTTAAACTGTGAGTCTGACCTACATTGCAGAGCCAGTGAATTTCCCTGGGAAACTGATCAATATCACGGGGTTAAAGAAGAGCTCCCTAACAGCTTTTCCTCAGAAAAAGGCTGAAGCTCACAGCCGAGGAAACGATTTGTTCAGTTCTGCCTGCTCTCCTGGAATTCCCGTCCGTTACAATTTCTCCCCCACTTCATAGTCACAGAAATATTTCACTTCAAATAACAAAGCTGATGTTCATTGCATTTTAATCTAAAAGTTACACATCAGGACTCCCAGGTAGTGTCATGCTAAGCTAATCTGTCTGATAGCCTGTCTCCTGATGCTTCTCACAGTACTGGAAAAGATCCACAGGAAAGACCCCCGGCTGGCAACTGTAGACTAAAAGGAAGTCAAGTCCAAGTTTGGATGGTGCGTTCGGACACTGTCGTTGATGAAGATGGGCTGAGAATATGATTCTTGGACCACACGGCCACATACTACCTGCCCCCCCTTACATCTCACCATATAGAGGCTCAAAGGAAGAGATCTCATGTCAGCTCTGCTGAAAAGCAGCTGTTCGCTACGTCAGAATTTCTCAGCTTATTTGTGAAAGATTGATTTATTTGTATTTTATGTGCAGGTGTGAGTGCCTACATGGATATATGTGTACCATGTGTGTCCAATGCCCACAGAGGCCAGAAGAACTGGATTCCTTGGAACTGGAGTGACAGGTAGTTGTGAACCATCTGATGGAGGTATTGGGAATCAAACTCAGATACTCTACAGGGGCAACCAGTGTTCTTAGCTGCTGAGCCATCTCTTCTGTCCTGGTTTCTCAACTTTGATACTACTGACCTTTGACTCTAGTGACTAGACAATTAAATTGGTTTTGAAAAAACATTTACTATTCATTTGTTCATTCATTCTGAGAGAGAGAGAGACAGAGACAGAGACAGAGACAGAGATAGCACTTGTGTTGCGGTCAGAGGATAACTTCTAGGAGTTGTTCTCTCTTTCTACCATGTGGAGACTGGGATTGAATTCAGGTCGTCAGCCTCAGGGGTGGGCACCACTACCTGCTGAGCCATCTTTCCAGCCGCACAGACTAGCTAATTCTTTGTTGGGGGGGGTCTGTCCTGTGCTGAAGGTGGTGGCAGCATCTGGTTTGGATGTTGGTAGTACACAACGAAAAAATGTCTCCAGACATTGCCAAGTATTCTTTATACCCCTAGTCCAGGGCCTCTGCCTAAATGAACACAATGGCTAGAGGTGGAACTTTCATGGGCCTCTCTCTCTTGGAAGCTTTCTTTCATTTCACCCTTTATGATGGGGCTAAAATACTGCAATGTCCTAAAGTTCAGAGGACATGATTTGTAAAAAAAAATTAAGAGCATTTGGGCTAAAATTCTTCTGTGGTGTTGGCAGGTGAACAGACAGCTATGTTTGAGAGAGGGTGTATTCAGAGAGGACACACAGGAGGTTTCTCTGGCAGTGGAAATATTCTTTACTTTCATGTAGGGCATGGTTAAACATGTATTCAAATTCCTTGAGCTGAGCTCTTAAACTTGTGCATTTTCATGAGCTCGTGCACGTTCAGAGTGGTATGGCCGTAGACACATTTCATGACACTGAAATATCCCAACAACAACAAAAGAGAGTCTCCGGGAGAAGAATCCAACATGGGCAGACTGACAAGAAAGAGGCAAAGGACCTCAAGCCTGACAGGGAGGCCGTGCCTCTGACTATCACGAGATGCATTTTCGAAGGCATGTGATATATTGAAGAGCTCAGTTTGAGAAGGCTAATGGATTTCCTCTAGCTCATGCCAAGGATCCTGCGTGGACCTCGTGAAGCAAAAACTTAGCAGTAAGAGCCCAGGCTGCTGTTCAAA
>NW_008480266.1:0-2272 GCF_000622305.1 Nannospalax galili
TATTTATTAACTTACAAAGGAATGAGTACCCAGTGCCTAGCCCTGCGCTGTGTGACTCAGAGCCTGCCTTATCACCTTATCAGACCGTGCCACGCCCATAGTCCCTGGCTAGCATTTGCTCATGCCTCTGGGGCCAGCGATCAGTGTCACCCGGGTCCACAGGAGTCAGTCCATTATGTCTTTGAGTTGCTGCGATGGCTGTGAGTTTCCTACATCACACACTCTACCTATGGCTCCCAGCTTCCATCCCAAGATAGCTCCTGGCTTCCCTTCCTAGTTCCAGCTTGTGTCAGGCCCCGCCCATTGGAGAACCAGCCAATCGGGAAACAATACATAATTCAAATCTATATTCTTTGGGGCTATCTCACAAAGGTACCAAAAAGAGTGAGAATGAAGTGAACAAAAGGCCGCATAGCAAGGATAATGGAGTAGCCAGGGCTATGCAGTGGGGAAGTACTGTTTTAGCAGGATGCATCAGGGTGTACCGTCTACAGGTGTGAAGGAAGCAGCTTGTCATAGTTAGGCAAGGACATGTAACAGGAAAGCACACATTTTGCTGAAAACAGAAATAGACTTGGGTGGGTGGGAGATGATTAGTACTGGGACAGATATGAATGAAAAGTGACTGTGTATGTGATTATGTATGTATGTATGCATACACTGCATTTTGCAATGCAAATTATGCAGATTTGTATTCCATTCATCTCCTCTGAGCACCTGGTTGGAAAATGTATAGGTTGGTTGGCTGGCTAGCTTCCTAGGTATTTTTCTTAATCTTATATCAAATAACAATAATTTAGAGAAAAACTGGGTTGTTGAAGCAGTGTTAGAACATACACAGTATCTGTTTCTTAGGATGGAAATCTTCAAGACTGCTTTGGAGAGCCACAGTGTGGAATCACACGCTGGTGTCCTCTGTCTTGTACTTTCCTGGAGAATGAATGATACCTTTAGTCTTGTTCCTTTGCTTCTCCATTGCACGGCTATCTCCTACATGGCCTGGAAGATATCTGTTTCACTAACGATACCCTAACTTCGGCACAGACCCATCAATTTACATTCTCAAAGTCCAGATTTCTCACTGGAGAAATGCTCTGAGAAAACGCTTTCCTCCTCTGTTGGGAAGGTGCATCCAGCCAATTTCTGGACAAATGAGCCTACCCTCCCCTGCCTTGAGTGCTCACTGGTGCTCTCTGCCCCAGCATGTCTTTTCCCAAGAACTTTTTCCTGAGATTTTCTGTGGAAAAAAAGTCTTCATCTTTTCTAAAGAATTAATTGTTTTTGATAGGTTTACCATCTGTTTCACATTTTTATATTACTTTTAGGCTTATTTTTATGGAAAAATTGAACTTATATCACAATTTTTGTGAGAAAATTAGTAAGCCCATGAACTAGTTTGATGATTGAAAGCAATTGCTTTATAAATTTTATTTGCACTAAGACTTTAAAAATATTTTATATGATAATTTAGTGACTCTTTTGAGGGCCTTTCACCTTGAATGATGGGTTACCTGCTTTAGTAACTTGCACTATAGTACTTGGCTTGTTCTAGAAAGCATACTTTCCTCTGTAAAACAGTTTCTCCTTTCTGTAGATTACAACCCAGAAGGTCTAGTTCAAATTTCATTCACCTCAAGTTCTAGGGCACTATACCAAACTTGGAAGTATATATTTAACCATCAACAGATAAATTGTAGTTACGGAAGATCAGAAAGGTGTGATGTGATTCCTGTCTGCATGAGGCACATCCATGGCCTCTCTCCAGAGACGCTGTCCTGTCTTCTTGGCAGGAGCTACGTGATGGTTACTTAATCTTGGTTGCCCACTTGACTGGATCTGAAATCAGTTAAGACTCAAGCCTCTGGGCAATCCTGGGAGGGCCTTTCTTGATCAGATTATTTAAAGCTGAAAGACTTATTCTAAATGTGGGTGGCATCATCTGGTGGCAGCTCAGATAAAGGACACAGCAGAAGACAATGTTTGCTGTTTGTCTCCTTGCCTTTGCGCTCCTGGTTAGCTCATCTCTCCTGCTGCTGTGGGATTCCTTCACCAACAGTAGAATGTCTCCAGCCTTCCAATGTAGACTGAAAACTGGCAGCTCACTAGGAATTCTCCAAGTCTTCAGTGCCGTATTGGGACTGATGAGACATTAGCCTCTTAGGTTGAACTGCTGGATTTTCTGTCTTCCCAGTGTGAGACAGCCATTGTTGAACAACCTGAACCATATCATGACATCATGTGAGTCAACCTAATAAGTCCCTTTTAACACACA
>NW_008480267.1:0-2274 GCF_000622305.1 Nannospalax galili
GAGAAGTGGAGAGAGGGTGTGGAGGGGATATGATCAAGAGAATTTGTATGCATGTATAAAATTTTCAAAAATAAAAATGCACATTTACAAAATTTAAGTGACAACCCGATTTTCTATTATTTACAAAGAAGTCTAATATTTAAAATAGTTTATTAAAAATAAATCCCTTTGAAACTAAACAAAAATGTGTTTTTATTCTCTCATTGAATATCCAAAACATTTGAAAAATTATCATAAACTCAGAGACAACAGTTATATAAGACATTGTTATTTGTGATACAAAGCAGAAAAATATACTACAATTAACTGTGTAATCCAATAATCTATAGAATATTTAAATGTATTTTATTAGGGATGAAGAATAGTTTTCTGGATACGTTTAATGATATTAATCCAAGAAAATAATACAAATATTACCTGAGTTCTTAGCCTATGGTAGGCACTATGCACTAGGTGGCTAGTCAGAAAGTTTGCAAGTCACTGAAGATGGACACATACATTGGGCAGCACCTCCTTTATCCCTGGGAGCTCACTATTTTAACAAAGGAGAGAGTATCACAGTTGCCCCTCTTTAGAATTTGAAATACCATGGTTAATATCAATAACCCCTTATAACTGGCTTGCTCAGCATTGATAATACCATTGATAAAGATAGCAGTAGATTCTCCTGCACAGGCAAGCCAGGAAACCTGTGTTATGGATCAAGTCCTGTTTCACAGTCCAAAGGAGAGAACAGCCTGAAGGCAGAAGGTGATAAGGAACTGGCACACCTGAGACACAGCCATAGGTGGGAGGAGCAACTATCCCTTTAGGGAGAAGTACTTACTGCCCAGAAGCCCCTCCTTCAGTTCAAGTTCTTGTAGACCTCACAGCTAAGCCTGCCTGTTTTCTGCGTTGATTCAGAAAGTGCTATCATTTCTTTTCCATCTTTCTGTATCCCCTTTTCAGACACTGCCTAAAACCCTAAGTCTGCTTGCCCAGATGCTCCAAGCACACTTACTTTCCCCAAAGACATTTTCGCCCCATAGGGGGAACTCATAAACATCTCTTGCCTAGCCTTCCTGAATTTTGACCTCCAGCTCAGAGAGCATGACTTTCCCCTTATCTGCTTCCTCTCTCTCCTTCCAGCCAGGAGAACTCCAGCCTTACCTGTTTCATTGTGTTTTCTCTCTAATTCCAATACAATTGTCCCCAAGGCTCAGAACCCGCAAGTGGATCCTGCCTTCCTTGATTCTACTACAGTAAGCATTTTCTACAAATGATGAACACCTTTGTTACCATAACTGTAATACTGAGTGAGATACACAGAGGCACCATATAGTGATGGAATTAGGAGACTTTTACTAATAGCCAGTGGTCAGAGAGGGGTCTAATGCCCAAAAGAACTCTAAACCCTGAGGAGAAGCAGAGCAGGGTTTATAAAGCTTGAAAATCAGAATTACGTCATGCCAGGGGCAAAGCCAATAACCATATCCAGATCGCTATAGTTACACCAAACCAGGGGCAGGTCAGTTGGTTAACAAAATGGTTTTCAGGTAATAGAAAGTTTCAGTTAGGCTGGGTGGGAGGGCGTGCTACCCGGACATGCTACCTGGTTACTTGTGAGTTTCCCAGTATTGTACAAACAATGCACTCCCCGATACTGCCTGCATGAGAAATTCTACCTGGCTGGCTGAAATGGGAATGTTTGACAAAAACACAGGGCAAAGCAGAAGTCACCTAGAATAAAATGAAGTTAATTTTGTCATTTCAATAACTATCTTGTGAAGCTGATCTTACTTGTAATATATATCCCACTTTGCAGTGGAGGAATCAAGCACAAGCAGCCTTATGTGCCAGTCACAGACTGCTTATATCAAACACTCTGGGGCTGAACCCCCACCTTTAGCCATGAACTTGTACTGCCTTGGGCAGGGTGATCACATATTAACAACTAAACACTTTTCAAAATGCCTCTTCAGAAACGACGCTGACTTTTCAGATTGTATTCAGACTGCCTCAAAGTATTTCTTGCATCAATCTAAAATCAATTATATTTTTTGCCATTTACTTTTGTGCCCGTAGTGTCAGGAGTCAACTGTAACTACTTTATTCTAGTATCATCTGAAAATGGAACTTGCAGCAACTTACTTGGGGCTACAGGGGGACTGATAGCCCTTTCCTCCATTCATCTCTCTCCTGGCAAGCAATTACTGTTTCCTTGAAAATCTATTTACTTCTAGCAGATCTCATCTAAATCAAATCCAGCCAACCATCTTCTGGCATCAACAGAGA
>NW_008480268.1:0-2275 GCF_000622305.1 Nannospalax galili
TTAAGTAGCTAAAGGTTGGTCTCACTTCTTCCCCCATTAGTTACTGGATTTACTTTCTTACTGTCAATCTTTTTAAAATCAATGTCAGTCTTCTAAAATAAAATAAAAAATTTGTCTATATGCATAAGCCCAAACCATCTCCATAACTCAAAAGCTTAGGTCTGAAGCATCATTCAGACAGGGACTAATGAAATTACCCTTATCTGAACTTCAAGGATTACGATAAGGAAGTGAATGGCAATTCCCCTGTTTCTTCAGGGCAACAAGTCTTGGTGCTCAACATATAATCAAAGGAAATACTTAGAATAATATCTGTGTTCAAATTAAAGTTTCAATTTAAGAAGCTAACGATCTTCACCGATGATAAGTCACATTTTGACAGAAAACCATTAGCTTTGGAAAAATGTGTGCATTGGATTCTGGTGGACATACTTTTCCAATGCAGTGCTCAGAGGGCAGTTTTCATTTCAATGCTATTTCCATAAAAACTTATGGAACTAGACCGGGTGCGAGCATGTTTTGGCCAGAAGTCTCTGCTTGTTCTGTGGAGTCCTAATGCTTCTACCTTCCACTAACTTCCTCTACATGTCCTGGAGAAGGCTGTCTGGTGTGGAATGTGACATAGTATGCCCCCAACCAAATGAAGGCCAAATTACACACAAATATATTCCCACGGAAGACTTTACAAGCAGGCAATATGCTTCCACAAAGGCAGTAAAGCTGTTTCTCACATTGTTCCAAAAAGCCATAGAGGGCAGCTGGTATCATCCTCAATATGTAAATAAAGCAACACCAGAAGAAATGCGACCTGCAGGCAGGATGGGTAATCAATTTCAACTAAATCACAAGGTAAGTTATTTCCCAGGACAACAAGAACCAGGGTTTCCCAACGTGTGCACTGTTCTTTTCATACACAAACTCCTCAATGAAAGCAGCCAAAAGTCTGCTAAGAGGCTCTTAAAGCTTTGAGAGATATTTAGGAAGGCCCATTAGCTGTTAACTGAAATAACAGTCGAGTCCATAAATGGTATAATTTTCCCACTGGCTTTCTTGCCTTTGAAGAATCCTAAAATTATGCAGTTTTCCTGAAGTGGGCAGTGGACCTGCAATGCAGTCATCAGCCCTGCAGAGCGAAGCAGGAGATAATAGAAGGCGCATCGAGAACAGTAGTCATCTGGAGTAGCTCATGGCTCATTCTCACAATGAAGGGCACTGAAGTAGAAGAATGTAATTACAAGGATGTTAACAAAAATAGATAGCAATTCAAAATACACAGCCAGGCCGCTTATCACCACAGTTAACTGTCACATTGGACAGAGGTGGTAGATATTTGCTGTGGTTTGGATGTGGAGTTTTGTGTCCTGGCTAAGCTCCTTTACGAGACAGGAAGAGTGTGGGGAGGGTAGGAGGCGTTGTGGGGAGACAGTGTGTGGCCTTTGAAAGGGGCCCAACAGGAAGCTGTTAGGACTATTTGGAGTTTGCCTGACCCAATCCAACTTCTCTGTGCCTTCCTGTTCCAGATATGAGTTCTTCCTCCTCTGAGTGCCCCTGTCATCTGCCCCTGGGTCCTTGCCAGACCCTGTGTCCAGTGTTTGTGCTTTTGGGTGACAATACTTTAACATCTCCTTTTCTTCAAAATTTTAGCTTGCTGTTATTTCATTACGGCAAATGGACAACTGACTAACACAATACTGTTGACCAAAGTTTGCTCATGTGAATGCTTAGACGCAAAAGTAATTAACTTCCCAAGGTGTCCTGGCCAGGACTAGTTAAGTCTGGATTCAAGTCCAAGGCTACCCAAAGACCTGTGCAGACAGTCTGTTTAAGGACAGACACAGCCACGTAAGTGTGTACCTATGTGCAGAGGCCCCTTGCACTGCCTGTGAAATTGTTCAACATTATTTGACTTTTGCCACTTTGCAAAATTTGTATGTTATGTGAGTTTTCTCAAATGGATTAAGCAAATTAATTCTGCCTTGTCTTTCATTTTCCTTCACCTTCCTCATTTTTCATATTTTTCCTCAGATTGCTTAATGATGTATATTTGGATTTTGCCTTCAAGAAAGAAGAGTGATGAAGGAAAATGAGTGGGAAGTCTCAGGCCACTCGGTGCTGCCCACGCCAGCAGGACCAGTGTATGTAGTGAGTGTGGCAGCATGGAGGAAGTGCTGCTTATTTTTATTTCAATTATATTTAAATCTACAAAGTAATAATTAAGTTATCAGAAAGCTACTAGGTATATTTGGGGTAAATTGAATATATGAATCTACTTGTA
>NW_008480269.1:0-2273 GCF_000622305.1 Nannospalax galili
TATCCTGTGAGCTAAGCTGATAAATCCCTATACATATATATTCATCCTACCGGTTCTGTTTCTCTGGTGAACCCTGACTAATACAGAGTGGCTCCTTGGTTCCACACATGACAGTCCATGAGCACATAGGAAGTCCCTAGTGACTGGAGGAAGAACAAAGGTCCCATCCTTGTACTTTGGGTGTCTATTAGTCACTTTTCTGTGCCTGTGATAGAAACCCCATGACCAAGGGAAGTTAAAAAGGAAGAGTTTATTTAGCTTACAATTCCAGAGGGGCAAGAGTCCATCATGGTGGGGAGACATGGTGGCAGCAGTGCTTGGAGGAGGAGTGGAAACCAAGTGCTCACATCTTCAAGTAGGCACAGGAAGTGAGTCAGTGGAGATCCGGCAAGGCTTAAGAACTCTCTAAGCGCTCCCCTAGTGACGTGCTTCCTCCAGCATAGCCACATCTTCTAAGACCTCCAAAAACAGCACCACGAACTGGAGAGGAAATATCCAAATACTTGGATCCTATGGGGGACATTCTCCTTCAAACCATCACAGGGTACAAACAGAGCTCACTGATCCATAGTGCCAAATGACAGTGACAGAGAGAGCCACTGTCTCTGGTTACAGGATGGAAGCTTGCTCTTACCTCTGAATGAGGTAATGTGCAGACTACCTAGATCTTCTCCCATTCTGCATCATAATTAACAGTTTACTACCTCTCTCCCATCTACATTTGATAATTTGATTTTTTTCATTTCTCCTCACATAAGCAGTTGACTAAATGGATCACTTTTCTCTGCTGTGTATTTGATTCCTCCCTCTTCAGTAGAAGCTTACTTGCTTGAGTCCCTTCTATCAGGAAACAGTCAACAACATCAACAATAACTAAACTCTTTCCTTCTGTCTCTACCAAGACATTTGGTAGAAAATAATTCTCATAGAAGTACTGTGACTTCAAGCCTCGTGTTTTTTGACTCTTTCTATTGAATTTTTGTGATTTCATGCATCATGATCATATTTAGAACCCCCTCCCTTACCCAAACACTTCATAGTCCCCTCACTAGAATTCATACATCCTGACATGTATTTTCAGGTTTATCAAGCCATGTTTGGATCCCCAGATGTCCCTCATTGTGAGTCCATCCTCTAGAGCCTAGACAACCTATTTAGTGTCACTCCCATAAAGAAAACCAGCTGTCCCTTTACCACCAGTCATCAGTTGCTAATAGTTCCTCAGATAAGGCTTGGGGCTCTTACTCATTTTTCCATTTTTATGCAAGCATTTTTTACGGTTTGCATTTGCATGGGTCTTGTGCATGCTGTCTTCATTGCTGTGAGTTCATATAAACAACTGAGCAGCTATCTGGAAAACTCTGTATCCTGATCATCTACCGCCCTGGCTGCACAGTCTTTTCACGTCCTGTTCCACAATAGTCTTGTCACCTTGGGTGGCAGAAATTTGATATAGGTCTCCTCCTACTCAGGGACAAACACTCTGCAGTTTCTTTTTCTCTGCATGTTGACCAGTTCTGGCCTTCTGGGTTATTTACCATCTTTGTACAAGGAAACGTAACTGGTGAGAAGTTAGAGCTACATTAATTTCCTCTCTACTCTGTGTTCTGCTGTTGTTTCCTGGGCGTTATGTGTAGAGATTGCATTGTAAATGTGTCATTTATGGCTGGGTGTCTCACAGGAACTTATGTTCTGCATTTGATCAGTTGCACAACTCTGTAATGTCTCCATCTGTTGCAAAAAGAAGCTTTTCTGATCAGTGGTGAGAAGTATACTTGTGGTGAGAAGTATAGTAGACTGGAGGGAACACACCTCAACAGAACTATGGCCATATACAACAAACCTAAAGCCAACATTATTCAAAATGGAGAAAAACATGAAGGATTCTGTCCTAATATGCTTTTGTTTGCTGTGATAAAACACGGTCCAAACAAACTAGGGGAAGAAAGGGTTTATCTGGCTTACAGATCACTGTCCATCATCAAGGGAAGCAAAGGCAGAAACCCAGGGCAGGAACCTGGAGGCAGGAACCTGGATGCAAGTTCTGAAGCACAGATCATAGAGGAATGCTGCTTACTGACTTGCTTCCCTGGCCTGTGCTCACTCTGCTTTCTAAAATAACACAGGACCACATGACCAGTGGTGACACTGCTTACATGGGCTAGACCTCTCACATCATTCAACAATGAGAGAATGCCCCCACAGACATAGCAATAGGCCAGTTCAATGGAAGAAATTCCCCCAGTGTGGTTCCCTTTACCCAGGCGTGTCAA
>NW_008480270.1:0-2272 GCF_000622305.1 Nannospalax galili
GCTAACAACTGTCCATAGCTCCAGTCCCAGGGGATCCAACAGCTTCTTCTGACCTTCATGGGTATTGCATGACACAAGTGCACTTACCTACATGCAGGTGATACATACATATAAAATAAAAGTAATAATTTTTTTTAAAGCAGGGTCTGGAGAGATGGCTCAGTGGTTAAGAACAGTGGCTATTCTTGAAGAAGACTCGGGTTTGAATACCCACACCCACAAGGCAGCTAATAACTGACATTCCAGTTCCAGGGGATCTGAAAGCCTCTTCTGTCCTCTGCAGATATTGCACAACATGGGCAAACTTACATACAGGCTGGCAATATATGCATACACATAAAATAAAAGTAGTAAACAAAATATTTTTTTAAAAGAGAACAAAAGCAGTTTGCTTCTTTGTGGAAGAGTAATATGGGCTGTCCACTGTCTTGTCACAAAGCCCTCTTGGTCACAACAGAGTCCAAAAAGACAACAAGGAAAGGATAGTCTACAAAATATTATCCTGGTCTACTATGTTGGTGACATCATTTCACTAGTTACTTTTCTACTGATGTGACAAAATGACTGACAAAAGCAACTTAGAAATGAAGGATTTTTTTTTGACTCATGATCAGAGGATATAGTTCATCATGGCAAGGAAGGCAACACAGCAGGTATGTAAGGTGGTTGCTCACATTGTGCATATACCAGGGAATAGAGAGAAATGAATACCAGTGAGCAAATCACCTTCTCCTTTATGGCCAGTCTGGGACCTCTGTCCATAGTACGGTGCTGCCTGTATTCAGAGTAGGTCCCCCTTCCTCAGTTAAAACTCCCTGAAAACGTACTCACAGAGATGCTGAGAGGTTTGTCTCCTAGGTTAGTACTGTATCCTGACATGCTGACACTCAAGATTAGCCATCATATTAGTCTACTCCTTGGCAACTTAACACCCAAACACATTACTTTGAAACCATCAAATTCAACCTCTACTGTCATATGCTCTTATCCATCTCCTAATACAAAATACATTCATTCCAACTTCTAAAGTCTCCATAGTCTTTAACAGTCCCAACACTGATCAAAAGTCCAAAGTCTCTCCTGAGACTCAAGGTAACACCATAACCATGATCCTCTATAAAATAAAAATGTTATTCATTTCTAATATAATATAGAAGAAATAAATATTCCCATTCCAAAATGGAAGGAGAGAAGCACAGCAAGAAAAACAAAAAATCAGGCCAAAGGAAGACTGGAATCAAGCAGAGCAAACGCCAAATCTGGAAGCTCTATGTTTGGCATCTGGGATGCAAGATGATATCACCTGAGCCCCATTTGGTTTTAGCAGTTTCATCTTCTTCCTGTGCTGCTACTAACAACACATGTAACCTCTCCCTAGAGCCAGCTATGCTCCATGCTTGTAGCTTTCCTCAGAAGACATGTTCTCATTGGGCTAAGACAAAATCTTAAAGTAGTTATAATTTGCATTTCTCTAATTACTAAATATGTTGAATACGTTTTAAGATATTTCTTAGCCATTTCTCTTTCTTCTTTTGAGTGCTCTATTTTTCTCAGCAATTCCAGAAACTTTCTCTAAATATATATTGTATATTAGGATACAAAATGAGTTTGAATAACTACAGGAAATTTGAAATAATCCCTTGCCTATTTGATCACAATGGAAGAAGACCTCAAATCAACAAGAGAAACACCAGAACACACACAAATACGTGAAGATTAAACAATTCACTATTGAATAAGAAATGAGTCCTTGAAGAAATCAAGAAAGAAATTTAAAAATTCCTAGAATCAAATGAAAATGAAAACATGACATCTAAACCTTATGAGGTACAATGAAGGCAATCCTAAGAGGGTCACTTACAGCTCAAAATGCCTCCATAAGAAATGGAGCAGTCCCAAATAAATGATTTAATGATCTACTTTAGGGCACCAGTAAAAGAAGCAAGTCAAATTCTAAATCAGTAAATGGAAAGCCATCATTAAGATCAGGGTAGAAATTAATGAAATGGAAACAAATAAAAATATAAATAATCAACAAAATGAAGAGTTGTTTCTTTGAAAAGACAAACAGACAAACTTTTAGTCAAACTAACCAAAATAAAGACTGAAATTAATAAAATTCTACATGAAAAGAGAACCATTGTGGCAGATACCAACAAAATTCAAAAAATCATTGGGTCTTATTGTAAAAATATATATTCCATTAAGTTGGAAAATTTTTTTTTGTTTTTGTTTTTTAATCATTATTTTTTTATTTTTTTTTCATACAGAA
>NW_008480271.1:0-2276 GCF_000622305.1 Nannospalax galili
GACTGCAGTCACTTGAGTGAGTCCAGCTGAGATCAGAACCACATGGTTGAGCACATCAAAGTGCTGGCATGCACACCGTAAGCTAAATGGCTAGCTTTTTTTTTAACTGTCAAGTTTTGGGGTGGATCGTATAGAGCCAAAGACAATTGGCATATTACTTTCATAATGCTATCTCTTAGAATATTGGTATTTTAGTATAATAAATTTATTCATTTGTATTAAAACCCAAGTTCAAATTTAAGTGACTAAGACATAATTTTGATTTAGATTTTAAATTAGATTTTGGATTTACATTTTGAAATATAAAGTATGTTGTACTTCGAAACAAACATGGGTAACTCAATATAAATATCCAGATGGTTTTCTAAATATCTTTGTAATTTGTTTGAGATTGTTTTGCATACACACACATACCCCAAGTAGCCTAAATAGCTATTCTGGCTTTAACAGTAGTATTAAAATGTACTTAAGACACTATTAGAAACTCTGCTAAACAGCTAATAAATATTTTATGAGCTTTAACTTAGAGTAACCTGTAAGGTTTAATTGACATCATCACCTTCCCCTCAGCCCACACATTGGATAACTGGGTCTAGAAGAATTTAAGTAATTTTCCCAAAGTCTACCGAAGAAATAAAATTGAGATGAAAGGAAGAATGTCTCTTCTATTCCAGAGCCTAAGTTTATCCATAAATTATTCTGGTTAATCACAAACTTTAAGAAAGGGGCAGTCTTTTGCATAATCTCAAAATGTTATTTATCCAAATTCTGTGGGAGAAACAAAAGTAAAAAGATAAGTAGGTTAAATGAGCTAATTTTACACTAATGAAAGTTACTAGTCTTCAATCAACACAGTTAACAAATTCACCATGGTAACCTATTGCAGTGATGCTGCCATAATAGAAACAAATTTAAATAATGATAAAGTGGGATAAATGTAATATTGACTATTATTCATGATACAATTTACAAGCTCTTCAAAGCTAATGAGCTCTATCACAAGAAAATCTTAAAAAATGAAGATTCAAGTTATAAAAGAGTAATAGTAATCAATAGGGAAACTCAATGTACTTATATTTACAAGACATAAAACTATATTTTATGAAATATTGCACATATATATCTAGAGTTCTAGCATCCAAAATGTTCTGAAAAATAAGAAAACAAAGTTGGAAAATTGGTATTGACTCCTGGTTAATAAAATCTGGACTGAACTTATATGAAGCTATTTATAGTTGGTTCATACCACTTAATATTATCATTTATATACTTAATTGAAGAAGTAGTTTTAATTATATGATTCTGATTCAAACCCTATGGATAATGCTATGCAATATAGAATATATTCATTGCATAACTTTTCTAATGTATTTGAGCAGACCAATATTGAGTAAAGAGACTTAATCAGAATTAAACTTCTCTAATTAAAGAAAACCCGAGGACCACAGTTTTATGGTTGAAATCTATCAAATATTTATGGATAATTTATGTCAGTCCTTCTCAAACTCTTCCAAAATATTAAAAAGAAGGGAATACTTTCAAATTCCTTTTATGAGGCCATCGTTTCCTGGCATTAAAGCCAGACAAAGGCACTACTAGGAAGAACAATGGCAGGCCAGTATCCCCAATGAACAAGCATGTAAAAACTCAACAAATTAGTAGGAACACAAATTCAACAGCACATTAAAATACCACTGGTAATTATTAAGAGGAATTTATGACAAGGTAATAAAAATGGTTTCCCCAACTACTTAACAAATAAATCCTATTAATTTATTTCAATTGCTTTCTCAAGATAGAAGCAGAGAGCATGATTATTAGCTCATCCTCTGAGGCTAACATTACTGGAATACAAGTATTCAGTGATGTCATTGTAGGAAAACTGCATTACTAGTATCTTTCATGCACATTCATTTAAATGTTAGCAGAACAAATACAACAATCTTTAAAAACCATAATACACAACTAGTGAATGAAAGTTAAGGCTGGTTTAATATTTCAAAAAAAATTAATGTAAGCCATTACATTAACAAGTTAATGAAATATGACATAATATCAATATAATCAGCAGAAGCACTTGGTAAAATTTTGGCATTACTTGTGATAGCCCATGAAGGAGCTTGCCCCTAGAGAAAAGTGATTCTTTCTCTTTGCAGCCATGTATTACCTACAGCTCTTCAACCAGAGGTGGAACCTTATGAAACTGTCCCCATTCGTGTTGGCATGTCAAGTGGTGTTCTCGTTATGCAGATCTTGTTTAGGAAGCCATATTGTAG
>NW_008480272.1:0-2274 GCF_000622305.1 Nannospalax galili
GGCTGGAATTCCAGGAGAGTTGTCTTTGTCCATAAACAGCAGTAAGAGCCAGTCACCGCAGAAGACGACGAGGAGCAGAGGTGTAGGAAGAAGCTATAACGCTCCTAACTACTAAGTACAGTCCTCTGCAGACTTATGCTGAAGAGACATAAAATCAGAATATTGCTCCTAGTAGTTTCTGTATTATGTGGAATTATTATATGGGATTATGTTGGATTCTACATGGGACATTTAAAAAATAATGATTGAGTTGGTAGAAAATCAGGCAATTTGAAAGAGTTATTTTGATGTCTTGAGAGGTGCATCATTTAAATGTAACAATGGAATTATATAGATGAGCTATTAAATACTGTAAAGCAAATTTAGCATGATAAATTATTCTGGTATTCTTGGATAAGTCCATATAATAATATGGAAATTGGAAGAGGTAGACAAGGGCATAGTTATATTTCCAGTCTTCTTCATTGACTTTTGTGATTTGTAAATTAAAAATATTTGTGAGAAAAAACTTGTATAGAATGTTACAACAGAGCCTCAGATTAGTTTCTGATATTTGAAAGTTTGTGTTAGAGAGCCATGACCTTGTCCAGGTAATGTAAATACAAAGGCCAGTAAATACAAAGGTGTTGATTTAGTCAGAGTGTTAGAGCCAGATATGTGTAACCAATAAATATGATTCATGGTATCGTGAGTGACAGGTTGCACTGTGAAAGAGGTTACATCAACCTTTATATTCACAGGTCAAAAGAAAGCCAGAAGTCAATGCATTCACCACATACACCAGTCAGGATATCAAGTAGATGGGCCACAGCAGAGCAGGAAAATCTCTTCTATAGGTTTCAGATGTTAGAGAATTCTTAGCTTTTAGGTTGGTGGATCTCAATAGAAACTGGCTGTTAAATAGACTGAAGAGAGAGCAGGCGAAGGTTGACTCTTCATCTGGAACATTCTATCTATGTGTCCACAATCCATGTGCAGGATCTTCACGGTGTGGCTCCTTTAGGGAACTACAGTTCAAGTTTGGGTGGTTAAGATGAACTCAAATGTGTTCTTCTCAAGCACAGAGTGTCCAAAAGTAAAATGGCTGCAAGTAACCAGAAACTTCCAGTGCTTATTCCATGGGGTAACTCATCTGTTACTCGTTTGAGTGGAAGAATGTGGAGAAAGTTTATCCTTCCAGTTTATCCTGGAAAGCCACTAAACATCATGTTCTAACCCCTTCATTCTGTGAGAGAGTATTGCCACCAGTAGACCGTAGAGTCACATGTGAGATGGCTCAGTGACAGTGACATTCTTTCTGTTTAGGAAGAGTAGCAAATGGGCCAAGTCAATGGATGTACATGGAGATGATCTTTGCCCCAACAGAACTCAAAATGGACAGAATATGTTGCCAACTAGTTTTCTTTGAGAAAAAGTAAAAAGGCTGGGTTTATGTGACCTTTAGAGCTTATATTTTGTCTTTTTTATTAAGAAATGAGTTTTAAAACCTTTCCATATAAAAGTCTCCAGATTTGGCCACCAGTTTGCAGCAGTAGATTTCTGATCTCTTCCAAGTACAAAGTTTGCTAATGTGAGGTATAAGTCTCCCAATTTTAGCCTTGGATGCCAAACCCATCCCAGTCTCCATGAAAAAGATCCAAAGATGGGGACCTTTTCACTGAGGAGTTATTGAATCTCTAGACCAGAATTGCCATTTATAACATACTAGACAGCTTAACTCATACTTTTATGGTTTAGTAGTTATTGAGCAAAAGTTGAAAACTAGACGGTAGAATATGGACATAGGTAACTGCCCTTCACCGATGGGGTTAGAAGCATCTCCACAGAGGTACTGTGAGGATTAGATGCTTGTGTGTAAATAGCTTTGCAGCTCCTTCATAGAAGATTCTCTCGAAAGCCAAGGGAATGTTTTTAGTGCTGTTTTGCAAATGAGGAAATCAAGGCAGGGAGGCTCCTTGTAACTGTAGGTTTACCCAGCCTTGTAAGTGGAAGGTTTGTATCTGAACAGAAACACTTCTCAAGCCACTCTTTGGATGGCCCCCGGGAAGATGTATTCCTGTTGTGCGTGGCAGCGTGATGTATGCTTAGGCACGATCTTCCTCAGTTCACCTCACCAATGGTGAGTTGGTTGTGGCTTAGGCACCAACCACTTTGACCACAGAGCAGGATCAGCCCTGTGTTCGCCACAAACAAGAGCATCTTCACCATGAGAAGGCTGGCCTTTGCTTGGGCTTCCACCATGGAGTCACACTCATCTCTGCCTTCAATCTCCTC
>NW_008480273.1:0-2145 GCF_000622305.1 Nannospalax galili
ATCATCTATCAATTATCTATCATCTTTATCCATCCACTTCTCCATCTATCTGTAATCTTATTGATTCTGTTTTTCTCTTTCATATATATTATGCACACATAATAAAATAAAAATTTAAAAAGAATAAATGGAAAGGGTCCAGGGCAGTGTGCTTGGTAAGAACCACTGATTCCCACTCTTCTCCACTGAGACTCACAACAGCCTCTGACAAGCCTCCTTTCTCTTGCTCCCCTCCCTCCTCATACACTACTGTCAGTTCAATCTTCTTATCCCTGATCAAAAATCCTCGTTATAGTTATGTTTCTGTTGCTGAGATAAAATGCCATGACCAAGGCAACTTATAGAAAGGAAATTTTATTTGGGCTTTTGGCTCCAGAGGGACAAGAGTCCATCATGGTGTGGCAGGGAGGCCTGGCAGGAGGCAGCAGGGAGGACATTGGGAGAGGGAAGCTGAGAGTGCACCTCTTTCTCCACACACATGAAGCAGAGAGGAGAACTGGAAGTGGGATGAGACTATGAACTCTGAAAGCCACCTTCAGTGAGACACCCTGTAACATCATTCCTCCAGCAAGGCCACTCTTAAATTTCCCCAAGCAGCACCACCAACTGGGGACCAATATTCAAATACCTGAGGCCATGGGGGCTCTTACCATTCAAACTACTACGGGGGACTGAAAGGTGTGACTCATCAACAGAGGTCTTCCTAGAATGGGAAAAGCCCTGGGTTTGGTCACTAGCAGTACAGAAAATCAAAACTGAAAAAGCCTTCCATCCTTTACCACAGATGAGATATGGACGACTGATATTGTCTTGTTTGTTTATGATTCTTCTCATTAATCAGAGGAAAAAAATCAAACCAACCCTCCAATGGCTCCTTCCCCACAGCAGAGAGAGCAGCTCTGAGCAAATGCTCATTGGCTCCTACCTTTCTGGCTATGTTACCATACTACTTACCTACATTTAACCCCAGATTCTCCACGCATGTAAAACATGGTTCGTACAAGTGCTGAATGAAAGCAGGCATGTAAAACACACAACACGGTGCTGAAGCAATGGGAACAGTGAGTCCCGGGAAGGACTGGAACACTGGTCTTGCAAGTATTTGTTCATTGATCTGTAGAACAGTCAACTAACTACCTGTCCTTCTATGACCCAAAGGCTTACCCCTTGACTCAGTTCAGAGAGAGCTTGTTGTCAGATGGGTTAGCTCTAACATGGCCAGCCTGACTGACTTTGTGGTAGTCTTCTCTACCTGTGACTGACTCATCCATGCCCACTGCACTGTCTTACACAATCCCTGTGCAAGACAGGGTATAAAGGCTTCCTTAACCTTGTTAACAGTGAAATCCTTGTGGGCAGGAGCAACTGAGTTCCAGAGACACTTCTGGAAGGCCTTGGCCAGTTCCATAGGCTACATCCCTTTGGGTTCTGTGGGGTTTTCAAGTCTTTGGACCTTATGTGGTCAGCAATGCTTTCAGTAGCTTCTAAATGAACCATGTATCGGTGCCTGATCAGTAACTGTTTAAAGTATGTTCTGTAGACCTAGCCTTTGACTCTAGGATCAGCTCAGGGCAAATATAGAGGGCTATGTCAGACTTCTGAGTATTCTAGAATGTCCTCAATAAAAACCCGAGCATCTTGATGTATCCTGGTTTCATTTAAGGGAATGTCAATGACTTCCTCCAGGAAAAGCAAGAACCATGCCTTCTCTGGACAGCAGGGAGGAAATGACTCAGCTGAGTTGTGGGTACAAAGCTCAGCTGGGTGCTCACCCTGCCAGAGACCCTAGTGTGGTTTTTAGATGACTTGCTTTCCCACCCTCTCCAGTGACTTCCTGCTCTGCTCACATTGCTGACACTTGCCAATAACCTTGACACATGCTCTACCTACTGCGAGGAAAGACGGGTAACTAGATCTAAAGGATAGGGACCACCTCATTTTCCTATTCCCGTTCCTCTACTTTCCCTGTGTCCCATGTGACCCTCCCCTCAAAAGCTGGTTCCTCCTCTTGTCATCTGAATTTCATACTCTGATACCTTTCCAATGATTTTCTTTTTTATTCCCATCGTCTCTGCTGCCTTCCTTTCCATTGAGCAACTTCCATCAGCTACACACACACACACACACACACACACACACACACAC
>NW_008480274.1:0-2276 GCF_000622305.1 Nannospalax galili
TGTGTGTGTGTGTGTGTGTGTGTATGCACATATGTGTGAGTGTGTGTGTGTATACACGCAGGCGTCTATAAATAAATACTACTTCCTGAGAGTCGTATTCTGGGCAGTTTCTTAGCCCCATTCAATCAGTAACCCATCTCAAAGATTTGAAAGACCTGAAGCTGTGTAGGATGACCTGGACTCTTTCTCTAAAAAGCCTGAGGTACTAACCCCCCTTCTTTATGAGGTCGTGATTGCTGTAATTGTCTATTAACAATATTACTGGAAGCAGAAACGTGGAAAAGCAGTTCCTGGTGAATCCCAACATATTCCTCCCTGTCTAATCGCATGGTGCAGTAGTAGCCTGAACTCATGGTAGTCAGCTGCTATTAGTCCAGAAACTCTTGTTGCGTGCCTGAGGAGCCTACAGTGACCAAACACTGGCTGAGCTTCCTGTTCAGAGAAGTGTTGCCACTTCTGGGCATAGTATTCTAGCTCTGAAAACCAGGACTCTATCCAGACAGTCTCACTTAAGTTGTGGGTGTGTGACATACAAATTCCTCAGGTGCATCATGAGGTACCTTGGGGAGAGCTGGTTCATACATCTGTGTATTCTAACTGTGGAGACATATTTCCATACCTTATCCTTGGATTCAATGGCTATACTACACATAGAGATGCAATACTGGACCCCACACTATATCCTCGACTGTACTTTAAGCCTTGAGCAGTTGAGTCATTTTAGATGATAGAACACACAGTAGAACATACAGATCTCATGGTCATGAGCCCATATCACATCTTGTTTACAAAGCAATCCTTAGTCTTAGGCTATTGAAAGCGGTTTATTGTGTTAATGGCTAAGTTAGTCCATAAATTTCTAGTTTCTATGTGTCTGGCTAGCAGAGGGCTGAGAGCAAGAAAGGAAAACACATAATCACATCACATATCAGTTTGGGTGATGCTGAGCCTCGGCCTTTTTGGGTTAGAAGGAACTACTGGACTTGACCTACCGAGAGGTGCCGGCTGTTGTAGCAGGGCTCTGCATCTTTCTGTTCCTCTACAGATTAGGCACTGAGTGTCGGCAGCCAGATAAGTTGTGATGAGAGAAGCCAAGATAATTCTCTGGTTTTGCCACCATGACTGTCTATTCATGGGCCCATTGCTCAAAGGTGACTGTGAAGAAAGGTTGCCTCACATTCCCTAGGGAAGTTGGCTCTGTCTGCTGGAGGGACAATGAGACTCTCTTCCAGAGTAAACGTCCTTATACACAAGATAGTCGTGTTTTTGGACCGACCCTCAGGTGAGCGCTCACATGGCTCTTCTCCGGATCTCCTCCTCACTGACCAGCCACTATTTTTCTTCCCAGAATCCTTACCAACCATTGGTTCCTGCCTCGGAATCAAGGCGTACCTCGATTTCAATACAAACCACCCCCTCAATACAAAGGACATGACCCAGTGTACCCAAAGCTCTGACCACTGGGAGGACTTCCCTTCCCAGCTACACTAGAGGACTCCCTGAGTTGGGGCTGCAATGTAGCCGAAGTTCATTTCTAGTGACGTCACTGTTGTGCTAGCTCATCTGTGAGCTGACCTGTGTCTTTTTCCCTTCTGTTGATGGGTCATAGGAAAATCACTATCAACACTCTCCAACATGCCCTGGACATATGCATACACTCATCTCTAATGAGGCCACGGTGTGGCTCCATAGAAGGGCCATCCGACACCACAGGTAGATGAGTGAGAACAATCGACTTCCCCACAGAGCTGAGTTGTGCTTTGTAGACCTGCTTGAGTTCTGTTCTGAGTGCATCACTTCCACCAGCAATGAAGACCTGCAGTGTCTGCTAACTTCAAGAAGGCTTCAGCGCAATCTCCCCAAACACAGCATACTACTGCCTCCAGAACCCAAAGGTGTTCTCAACAGTAAGAAAGAACAAGGTGCAGGCTTTGTTCTTCATCCAGAGGGGGTGAGAACAACCTGCGCAAGGCCTAGTGGTTCTAAAGCCTTTACTAATGAGGGTTCATGGCTATTTTTAAAATAAATTGATTTGAAATGTTTTCATTAATTCTTTGAGAATTTCAGATGATATATTTTGATTGTATTCTCCCTCCTCCCCCAACTCCTCTAAGACACCCCCTTCCTACCTACCCACCTTGATGTCCAATTTGTGCTGCCCATTTACTCTTGGGTGTGTGGCCGTCCTCTGAAACATGGTCAGTTGACCACAGGCCAGCTCTTAAAGAAAAGTAACTCTCCCTCTCCCAGCAGTTGTCAATTGCCAATAGCAGGAT
>NW_008480275.1:0-2277 GCF_000622305.1 Nannospalax galili
TTTTTTTTTTTTTTTTTTTTTTTTTTTCTGTCTGTGAAGCACCGAACCAATACAGACTCAATGTTGGGCTAGTCACTGAAGTCCAAGGCTGCCCACAGGAGCCCAAGTCTCAGTACTGGAGCTACAAGGCTAGGATTTTCACCCTTAGTAGATTTTGAGTTCTAGCTTTGAAATCTTTCATGTTCACATCATGACTGTTACAGAAACTTGTATTTAGTAAAATAATATTATAATAAGGTAATATTAGCTGGGATTGGTGCAGTGTCCCTCATCCTGTCATAATTCAGACTGTTGACTGTACCAGGCTTGATGTGGAACATGTATCATCTTCTCTCCCTCCTGTAGGGGATGTCTTTAAGACCCTTACGGTCCCATAACTCCCTCCAGCAAGGAATGCAGCATGTTTCTCTTTTTTAGCAATTGATCTTCATCTAATTCCTATTGTTTCTTAATGGAATGATAAATCTAAAGCTACAATTTAATATTTAAAAAACACTTAAAGAATAGTACCTGCATCAAAGTCAACAATAAACATTAGCCATTTTATCATCATGTGTGCTATAATTTGATTGATGCTCACTTAACAATGGAAGGCAAAGAGATTGGGTGGTCAGCTTCCCTGGGCTAGCCATACACTCTGCCTACCCTACTGACAAGCTCATAGCTCAGGCTTGCCAAGAGAGCTCTCATGCTCTACTAGTTTCAACATTAATGACAAGCCAGAGTGGGAGGAGTTACACTGCTGAGTTGCCAGAGTACAACATCCCACAGAATAGACTGCAGCCATGTCTTATAGGTTCCTTTCTGAAGTGGCCAATATCATCAGGCTTCTTTGGAAGAGATCTTTGGAGCCTTGTTTATTATGTGAGTCTAACTTCTTTAGGCTCTACAGTTTGGATCTTAAATGTACTTCAAAATCCATCTTTTGTAGGTTTGGTCCGTAAGGTGGCACTAGTGGGAGGTAGGCCTACTGAGAAACCTTCAGGTCATTAGGAATGTGCCCTTTTAGGAACCTGCAGGTTTCTCCTCACTGTACTTGGCTTCCTAGTCATGAGACGAGCACTTTGCCTCTACCAGGTTTTCCTGCTATGATGTGCTAACTCCCTACAGGCCCAAACCAAGGAGGCCAGACAACTATGGATTGAAACCTCCAAAACTGTGAGCCAACTCCAAGCTCTTCTTGTTATTAGTTGGTTACCTGGGTATTTGTTATAGCCTCGGAAGGCTGGTCAACATGCCAGGTCATAGCACTACATCCTGGGGAGAGTGGCACTGCCCTTTGCTGAAGCTGATGCTTCACATTCAAGGAGGACTCTGTCCACATCCTCAGGTGGCATCCTTGGCATTGAGGTGTGATGAGTGGTCCTCAAGAAGCCCAGCTTTGTGACAGGCAGTTGTGTTTTAGGGAGCAATCCATCAGCCATGAGCGAATGATTTCTCAGAATTTTACTTGGTCTTTTCACTCCAAATAATGTGAAAAATTAAAAAATCTTTTAAATTAACTTGATGGATCTAGTATAGCCCAATTGTCTCTTTACTGGGTCAGAGGAACAATAATGTGAGTGTATTTGGTAAAGCTGGTGTTGAAACAGCTTCTTAGAGACTATCCTGCTGTAAATTCTGCTCTGTTTTGATGTTGCAGGCCTTGGGAAATGATAGTTTACCCACAGGCACAGCTTGCTGGATTTGACTGCTCTCTCAGGAATCGCTGCTGATGGATGGGGAATTCCTCTTTGAGGAAGAATATAAGAATTGGGCAGAGAGTCAGGTCTCTCAAGGGCCCAGCCTGAGGCCTGTGCTTTGAGCACCCACACATCCACCCGGACTCTGACCACTAATCCATAGTTGACAGCTAGCCAGTTGATTGTTAAAACCACAGACAGAGTTCTTCAGGCAGTTCTGCCCAGGACTAATTAATTGAGAACTGAAACTTAATGAGGGTTAGAGGATGGTTAGTTTGTAAGGTAAGGAAATTCCCAGGATAGAAACAGATTTTATTGGAAATAGGTTTCTAGAGAAAGCTGGCAAACTGTCTAAGCATTTACATGGCCTTAAACTTAGAGATTTTGAAATATTTTGGCTACAACCTTGGTGAATGTCAAGGAATTACCATAGCTGGGTAAGCTAATGAACAATGAACTGTCTAAATTTATTGTTCATTCTTTTGGGTTTGATGGTTTCAAACAAATTCTTTTTCCATCATCAAACAATTATTATTTCCTGAGGCTTGCTATGAAGAGCCATGCTGGGGCAGTGGCTGCGTTTGCAGTTGCTATC
>NW_008480276.1:0-2262 GCF_000622305.1 Nannospalax galili
GTGCTGAGATTCAAACCCAAGTCCTCTGCAAGAGCAGCCAGTGCTCTTAACTGAGCCATCTCTCCAGCCCCTAGCTTATCTATTTTACTGGAACAGACTGTGCATTGATTTTGTAGCTTTGCCTTACAAATAACAATATTTTCATACAAAGAATTATTCTTTCTCAATATAATACATTCTTTTATAGGTCAAGAATAACTCCCAAAGAAACTTCTCTAGAGGACTAATGTAGTAAAATATTTTTATCTTTGAAAGAAATGATTAAAAAGATAAGATTTACCAATCTTTTTATGAAATACTCAAATCTGCAGCATGATCTTAAGGGCAGAGTAATACTAGGGATGTTAATCAAGTTTCAATCAATACAAATTGATTTTCCTATAAAATAACAGATTTAGAAATGAAAAACCCTAGAAGAAAATAAGTCCTTTTCAAAACAGTAATGAGTTCCTCTGTGTTTCTTCTTAATAGACTGTTCATCGGTTAGCACATGTCCTTGCCAAATCTGCTATTCTGCATAGAGAGGAGGGAAGGTTTCACTGGGTAAATCCAAGTGTGAAACACTCTTTGAAGTTGGTAGGCATGCTTTGCTTCAAATAATTCTGAAAGCATTTAGAAGCCAGATAGGATTAAAGCTTGAGAAGCCAGGGGAATTTCAGCTCAAGCTTAACTGGAAAAGAAAGCAAGGTGGGGCGAAGGAAAACTTGACTTCCATCCAGCACTTGCTACAGAGGTAAATCTGTCTTATTTAGAGTTTCTGAGGCAAAATACCCTAAGTACAGAATCACTATCAACTTAAGCAAGAAAGATCTACTAAAAATATCAACATATGCAAGGAAGAACTACTAAAAATATTTAACGTACCAAAATTAAATACCCTCAATGGAACTGGAGGTTTTGAAAAAATAGTCTTAAATCGGGTTGTTTTTAATCCAAATCAATTTGATATTTGGTGTTCCTCTACGGTCCAAGTCAAACTTTCCTGGTCTGAGTTACTGCAATGGTCTCCTCTCTGCTTCTACCTTAGTCCTCCTAAGAGATCTTTTTAAAAGGGAGATGATAACCTCCTCATAACCCTTTCCATGGTTTCCCCTCTTAATCAAAGCAAAAGACCAAGATCTTGGAATGGCTTAAAAATCCCATTGAACTTGGTTTTCCCCGCTTTCTTCTCAAGCAAACTTCTCCGGGAGGGCAGGCATCCTTGCTGTTCCTTCCTTGCCACTCTTCCAAAGAGGACTTCTCCTCCTCCTCCCCTTCCTTCCTCCTCCCATCCTCTTCTCACTTTTTCCTTCTCTTTTCCTCTTCCCTTTCTCCCTCCCCTCTCCCGCTCCCCCTCCCCCTCTTCCGCATCTCCTCCTCCTCTTCCTTTATTTGATTCTGGCGATGGAACACAGGGTCTTACATATACAAGATATCTACCACTAAGCTATATGCCCAGTCATATAGAGCTCTTAGTTTAAGAGCTTAAGTTGCTCAGGCTGCCCTTGAACTTGCTCCGTAGCCCAGGAGCATCTTGAACTTTCAATCCTCCTGCATTAGCCTCCAGAGTAGCTGGGGTTACAGGCCCGCACCAGTAGGCCCAGCTCCAAGAATTTTAATTAGGACATGGAAACTTGTCTTTGGAGTTTCTGGTTTGGTTTTTCACATGCTGTTGATGAGGGTTGTTAACAGAAGTGGCATCAATTTGGAAAGACTTAAAGAAAAAGAACATGATGTGTTTCTGCCATTCTTTCTATATATACTCACCCACTCCCAGTCTGGTCTCTGCCATTATACCACTGAAGACCTAGGAACTCTGGCCTGATGTCCACCTCTTGATTCTGACTTGCTCTGCACTTCTGGGTGATCGCCCTCTGCCTTTACCTCTGTCCACACCCAGTTCCATAGACGGGGTCATGTCTCATATTTTCCTGCAGTGCTGTAGACTTAACTGAATCCCATCTGATCATCTTAGATATTGGGAGGAGTAAGCACACACAAGAGGTCTGGAGGATCTGGGAGCAGACATCTGTGCTCATTTGCCTGAGTGATCATAACTCTTGTGGAGACCATGTGAAAGAAAAAATTTGAATTTTTAGCCTACTTAAATTATAGGAATATTATTCCTTTCTCAATATGCCATCTATCTAACTAAAAAACTTTGAGACTAATTTTCATCTAATAAAATCTGGATGGATGGAGACATTGGGGATGATATTTTTTTATTTTTTATTTTTTGTATTTTTGAGACAGGGTCTCCCTGTAGCCCCAGCTGGCCTGGAA
>NW_008480277.1:0-2275 GCF_000622305.1 Nannospalax galili
TAGATAGATAGATGATAGATAGATGATAGATAGATGATAGATAGGTAGATAAATGATAGAAGATAGGTAGATAGAGATAAATGATAGATGATAGAGAGATAAATGATAGATAGATGATAGATAGAGATAAATGATAGATAGATAGATGATAGATAGATGACAGATAGAGAGATAATAGAAAGACATATATAATAAGAGACCACTATATTGGGCAGTAGGCATTGGCGATGATGAGAGGGGAGCAGATCTAAATACAATCAATATATATTGTATTAAAATAATTAAAATCAATAAAAAAGAAATTTTAATATATAAGACAAATGTGTCAAAAATTTACTATTAAAACAACTTGTGAGCATTATCAATTTGAGGCTGAGTATCTGAGTCAATGTTCCATAGAAGCCAGTGATGTGCCTTTGGAGTCTGTCCAACCGCCCTACTAGGCCTGCAAGCTACAGACAATTACTGGGGTATGTAACTCATTGTTAAAAGTTAGTGGAACATTCTAAGGTATTACTTTGTTTGTGCTGCTCTCAAACTGGGGGCGCATCTACATCAGCTCATTTATCTATGTCTTTGTACTACTTAAGCCTGGCTTCACACAGTGTTTCTGTAATTAGTCCAGCCTTATTCTGTGGGCAATCAGCCTGATTTTATTCCTGGGTTCTTAGTAAAGATGACTGAATCTTAAAACTGTGGTAGCAAACTTTCATAGCAGTGTCCTGGATCTTTATCCATCTAGAACTTCTGTATAGAGAGGGTCTGTCTTTCTGGTTAATAAAGGCAGGTCATCCAAGATCTAGTTGGTACTGATGGGCAAATTAGAGTAGCTGCACTTATGATACGTTGTGGAGCCTTAAGCATCATGACCATGGAAGGGAGACAAAGGGCCTGACTTCATTGTAATTTAGTTAAAAATTATTTCTTTGTAAAAAAGTTATCATTCAGTTTACTTATTGATAACAGTGATTAAGACATCTACCTCACCATGCATGGTGGTGCACGCTTTTAATCCCAACACACTAGAGGCAAAGGCAGATGCATCTCTGTGAGTTCAAGGCCACCCTTGTCTATATAGCAAGTTCCAGGCCAGCTGGGGTTACAGGGAGACCTTGCCTAAAAAAAACCCGAATCCAAAACAAAAAAGACAACTACATCAAATAGTTTTATTAGAAATTCATAAAATGGGAAGTGACATAATGCTTTCAAATATGTTTTATAAGAAAAAAGAAATATTTCAATAATATTCATCATGGTAGTAAATGATTTGCTGTTTTTCTTGGTTTTGTGTGAAAGAAAAAAAACACACTTGATGATTTTAAATGGAAAGCATGTCTTAATTCTACCCAATTAACTGAGGAAGAACGAACACTGTTGGATATGTAAAGAGGACATAAGGACTCATAAATAGCATTGAATTAGAGGCAATGTGAATTGAAGGGTGATTATAGAAGGCTCACACGTGCCCACTGTGGTCAGGGTCCATCAATGATTTTGGTCATATACAAAGGACAGTCATCTGAAAAGTGGCCAGAATTTGACCTTGAGGGAAGCCTATTGTCCAGTTCCACCTATAAGGCCTCCGAAAGGATCAATGGATGCACGAGGGTGGGCAAGTTTGAGGATATGATTGGGCAGGGCAAGCCTTGCCTCAGGACTTTGGAGGGAAACATCACCAGTATAGAGACACAGACACCTGGCACTACAGGGCAAAGGCTCAGCTACCCTGGGGAAGGGGGTCTGAGATAGTTGATCTCAAGCTATATGATGTTGTCCAATAGGTGTTGTATGCAAATATCCCATAGCCTTTAAAGCAGAAAACCCAGACTCCCCTAAACATTCAACAAGGGCATTGTTCTATCAGTCTTAAAGATCCACTGAGTACCAATCCCACACAACATGGAGTGGGTGTGGAGGATCCTTTTCCTGTTGGTAGCTATGCCAGGTATGATCCATGAGCCCAGAGCTGCAGAGGAAACAGAGGCAGTGCCATGTCCCCTGACCTCTCTGTATTCTCCCCACAGGTGCCCATGCTCAGGTCAAGCTGGAACAGTCTGGGGCTGAGCTGAAACAGCCTGGCCAGTCAGTGAAGATCTCCTGCAAGGCCTCAGGGTACACATTTACCGAATACGGAATGAACTGGGTGAAGCAGCCAGCAGGAAAGGGTCTGCAGTGGATGGGCTGGATCAACACCAACACTGGAAACCCAACTTATGCTGAGGACTTCAAAGGACGATTTGTCTTCTCCATGGACGCCTCCATCAGCACTGCCTAC
>NW_008480278.1:0-2276 GCF_000622305.1 Nannospalax galili
AGGAGTCTGATGGCACAATGGAGCATTGTGAAGACATATTGGAGCATTGTGATGGCACAGTTGGGCACTCTGAAGACGTATTTGAGCATTGTGATGGCATATTGGCACAGAGGCGCATTGTGATGACACATTGATGCACTGTTATGGCTCACTGAGTATTGTGATTACACATGAAACATTGCAATAGCATATTGAAGCACTGTGATGACACATTGGGGTATTGTGATGTCACAATGAGCATTGTGATGTTACGTGGGGCATTGTGAGTGGACATTGAGTACTGTGATAGCACATTGAGGATGGTACTGACCCACTGGAGCATTGTGATGACACATTGGCATATTGTGATGCCACACTGAGCATTGTGTTGGCACAATGGTGCATTGTTATGGAACACTGAGGAGTGTGATGGCACATGGAGCATGTGATGTCACAGTTGGGCATTCTGGAGACATATTTGAGCATTGTGATAGCATATGGGAACATTGTGATAGTACAGTTGGGATTTGAGGGCATACCGAAACAATATGATTCCATATTGGAGGATTGGGATGGCTTATTGAACATTTTTGTGGTACATTGAGGCATTGTGATGGCACATTGATGCACTGTTACAGCACACTGAGCATTGGGATTACATATTTGAGCATAATGATGACGCACTGGAGGAGATTGATGGCACATTGAGCATTGTGATGACATACTGGGGAACTGTGATGGCACACTGAGCACTGTGATGTCACATTGCAGCATTGTGTTGACACATTGGAGTGTTTAGTTCTCACATTGGAGCATTGTGATGCCACATTGGAGTATTTTCATGTCACATTAGAGCATTGTTTAGTTGTCACATTGGAGCATTGTGATGCCACATTGGAGTATTTTTATGTCACATTGGAGTATTGTGATGGCAATTTGGGGCATTGTGAAGGAACATTGAGCATTGTGATGACTCATTGCTGCATTGTTATGGCACACTGAGGAGTCTGATGTCAAAATGGAGCATTTTAGACATATTGGAGCATTGTGATAGCTCATTGAGTATGGTAATTCCACAATGGAGAAATGTTGAGACGTTGGTTCATTGTGAGGGCATATTGTACATTGTGATGGCACAATGGAGAATTGTGAATTCATAATCGAGCTTTTTTTTGTCACATTTGGGCACTGTGATGGCACATTGGAGGATTGTGATGTCACATGAAACATTGTAGTAGCACATTGGGGCATTGTGATGACACATTTGGGCATTGTGATGCCATTTTGAGCATGGTGATGACACATTGCTCCCCTGTGGTGACACATTGGTGCAATGGTGTGGCACACTGAGCATTGTAGTGACACATGAAACATTATAATAGCATATTGGAACAATGTGATGACCCACTGGAGCACTGTGATGTCGCACTCAGCATTGTGATGACACATTGGCCATTGTGATGGCAGAATGTAAATTTGAGGGCATATTTAAACATTATGATTACATATTGGATTATTGTGATGGCATATTAAACATTGTTGTGGAACACTGGGGCATTGTGATGGCACATAGGGGCATTGTGATAACACATTAGTGCACTGTTATGGCACACTGAACATTTGGATTTCACATTTGGGTACTGTGATGACACATTGGAGGAGAGTGATGGCACTTTGGAGCTTTGCAATGACACATTGGAGCATTGTGATATCTCACTGAACACTGTGACGTCACATTAGAGCATTATGATGACATTTTGGAGCATTGTGATCACATATTAGGCCATTGTGATAGTACATTGAATATTGTTATGACACATTGGAGCATTTTGGTGACACCTGAGCACTGTGATATCACTTTGGAGCATTGTTATGCCACATTAGAGAATTGTGATGTCACACTGGAACAAGCAAAACATATTGGAGTATTTATTTGGATGTCACATTGGAACATTGTGATGACACACTGGTGCGTTGTGAATTCATATTCGGGCATGTTGATGGCACATTGAGGCACTGTGATGGCATGGTGGAGCACTGTGGTGACATATGAAACATTGTAATAGCATATTGGAGCACTGTGATGACACATTGGGGCATTGTGATGTCACACTGAGCATTGAGATTTTAAATTGGAGTATTTTGATTGCATACTGAGCACTGTGATGTCAATTTGGAGTATTGTGATGACAAATTGGAGCATTGTGATGACACATTGGGGCAATGTGATGGCACATTTAGCATTGTGATGACACATTGGGCCTTGTGAAGGGAAATTCATCATTGCCATCGCACAA
>NW_008480279.1:0-2278 GCF_000622305.1 Nannospalax galili
ACCCAGGATATAAACTATGAAAAATTCAGATAAAGATGTGTTATATTGTTTTTCTAATAGCACCAGGAGCAGGGGATCCTGAGAGAACTCAGGGACACCAGATTTTCTCATTTCCTAACGTTTGACCTTCAACAGAGCACAATGAGAGAAAATTTGAAGCCACATACAGGTGCACATATGTTCTCTGCTTCCATTGTCTACGATGAGATCCATGTCAGTCAGTATTATCTTGATTTATTACTATCTAATTCTTACAAAGACACACATCATGGGTTTTGCCTGGTACGATAGAGCAGAAATGAGGCAAATCATCCTAAATAGATATAGAATAATTAGTAAGTATGCATGGATGCAAACACTCCTCCATTTTCCTCCAGACTTTCATACAGCAGAGTTGATTGACACTCCAAACAAATTAGAGTTCAAATCTTTCCTTAATATTTTCATCTGAGTTGTTATCTATACTTGGTGATTGGCTATGGGATAAATATATGTTTCTCATGTATTAGGAAAAATAGGTATATGAATCTGAATAATACATGATGAAAAACTGTCTCTGTTCTTCATTCATGCAGATTCCATTCTAATTTTCTTAGATAAGCACTTAATGTTTATTCTGTGACATATCATTCAAATGACAGGTAACTAGTTTGATTCTTTGGCAACTTTTCCTGATTTTAATAAAATGGAATGAAATACAAATACTGTCTTTTAAAGAATCATGGCCTACCATGAACATGATTCTTCATGTTTTATTATATTGATTTTGCAATATTTTATCAAATTTATGGACAGTCTCTTCAACTATTTTAAAGATGTTTGCTATTCTAGGATAATTGACTCATACAAAAATTATATATAGTTTTTTAGTAATTTTCCATAAAATCTAGAGAATGCACAGAATCTACAGTGACATAGAGTAGATCAGTGTTTTCTGGAATGTTTACGAGAATAGAAGGGAGACTCATGAGATGGTAACATTAACATAGGAAGGGGTGATGGGTATGTTCACTATACAGCTTGCAGCGATGGCTTCTGTATGTGTACAATACATCAAAATGTGTTCAGTTAATACAATAAGTTGAGCATTTTATTTATCTCACTTCTGTCTAAATAAAACTATGAAAAGTGAAACAGTGATCTTTTCAAAAAACAGAGCGAACAAATTTATGAAGTTGAAATTTTACAAAGTATAGAATAAGGAATCTAAACTTTGTATAGGAATAATTCTGTAACATTTGAAATTCTGATAAATAATGGATTTTGTGCATGGGAATAAACGATGCCCAAAAGATGAGCTTACCATTTCATCATCCTAATCTTCTCAGCTCAATGTGAAATATGTAAAACCTCACTGACAACTAAGGGGAATTTATCATCCTTTACTCATTTAATAATTATATGTGGGCTTAAGGTAAAATTAAACTGGGATATCATTTACTCTGATCCATACTCAATTGGAAGAAACCTTCTTACATCAAAAGTAAATGGCAGGCTGAATGGTTTATCCTGTAGATACCTGTCTCTTCACAAGTATCCATATTTTTTTTGACAAACTTAGTTGAGTTTCAGATATGTTTTGATGGTTATGGAGAGCTAATTCACAAGTGCCTGCAGATGAAACATTCGTTTCTCTAAGATGTAGTAACCATGGCTCTGTATCATTCATGCATTTGCTACAAGAAGTTAACACCTGTTTGAGGAAGGAAGGAGAAAAATCATCTTTGCAGATGGAGAAATGAAAAGACTAGTGTAAAATTCCCCACACTTAGCCAAGTAGAGCAGGACTTGGAAACTCAGTCTGATAACTCAGGTCCTTGTCCCAGAAAACAAAGGCAGGAATGGCGAGGCATATAGATTGTACCAATGTAATAAAAAGAAAAGGGAGAAAGGGAAGTCATTCAGAGGCACACCTACAGCAGTGCACGAAACAGACACAGCTGATACAGCTGCTGAGCGAGGTTTACTAGAGACCCTATGAGCTAACTGGTTGAGTGGAAGAACTGACTAAATTCTAGATATGTTAAAATATCTCTGAAATCAGTCAGAGATAGAATGTAGCAGAAAGCCCCATTAATAAGGGTAGCGATACGTAGAAAGTTATAAAAAGTTATTTGTGGCAAAATTATTTAACCTAGTAGAGGCAGCCTCATTCCATTCCAACCCAGTTCCCAGTGTGCACCAAATATGAGGTCTGTGATTTACTTTGCTTGATAACTGAAAGCCAAAAACATTATTATGATCAGCATATCATGAGGAAAACAAAAAGAAAAAAAAA
>NW_008480280.1:0-2270 GCF_000622305.1 Nannospalax galili
TAGCAAGTTCCAGGCCAGCTAGGGCTACAGGGAGACCCTGTCTCAAAAACAGAAACACACACAAAAACTTTATGTGTATGTATGTAAGTGCACCACGTGTATGCAATGCCCACGGAGGCCAGAAGAGGGCATCTGATCCCCTGGAAGTGGAGTTACACATAGGGTTTGTTGCTGCCATGTAAGTGCTGGGAACAGGACCCAGGTCCTCTGCAAGAACAGCCTGGGCTCTTAACTGCTGAGCCATCTCTCCAGACCCTGCTGGCACATTCTTACCCATCCCCCGCCCTTCCTTCCTGTAGCTACTTTCCTGGGGGTAGATGAGTATGTGGTCTTGGGACAATTCTTGTTTTATTCCTTCTATGAGGGTACCAGTTCTTTCTTAAATCTTGTGGTCCATGGTCTGAGGAGCCACCTTCATCCTGCTCTTTCTACACAAACGTGTGTCCTCAGCACAACCTGACATTCTAATCTCTCTACCTGATATCCAAGGTCTGTCACAAGACCAGGCTCTCCACGAAGATTTTTCCACCCCTTTTCTCTTTTATCTCAGATCCTTTGCTCCCTTACCTCTCCAAGACCTTTGGGAGGTACCTCTCTAATGCTGTTATTTTCTTCGTGAAGTTTGCAAAAACGTCTGATGCACTGCAGATGCTCAAACTTGTATCTCGCTATTAATACCTCATCTCCTACCTATATCAGACCCGACTCGTTAATGACAGGCTCTGAATCTGATTCATGCTTTTAAGCCACACCAGGCCTGGCTAGGGCATTGCTCATAATAATGCTGTGCCCATTTAATAAGGGGCCGGGCAAAGGAAGGGTGCTACAAGGCTCGGATGAGACATTCCTAGAGCCCGAATGGCGGCCACCTTTTCACGGAGAAGTCCCTCGCTGCCCCGCACTAATAACAAGTAGAAAGTCAGGTTGCTTCCCAGGCCGGCGATTAGGTAACTGCTCCGTCACTTCACCCCGCCCTCTCCACCGGAGCGGGAAAGGGAGGTGGGAACGCGCCTCGCGGGGCCCTTTGGGATGGCTGCGTACGCGCAGCTTCCGGCTCCCGGTTTCGAGAATTATTTGACGCTGCTGGTTCAGCCTCCTCAGAAGTCGCGTATCGGGCTCATTGCGCAGGCGCACTGGCCCCTTCGTCTGGGGACTTATTTGACGCTCCTGGGCCCTGGCAGTCGGAAGTTGCCTGAGCTGAGCTCAGCCGGCCGGGGCCGAACTACCGGTCTTCGTCGTCCCTGGGCGCCGTGGGAGAGTCACCGACAGGTGGACGGACTGACCGCCGGAGGACGGCCGGCTGCGGCGGCGACGGCAGCGCGGGCCCGATGGCGCAGGTCGCGTGAGGCGGCAGGCCGAGTGGGGCCGGCGGTGCGCCAGCCTAGCGATGCGGGCCCCGCCCGTCGCCTCAGGTACGCGGCGGCCAGCGGCCGGACCCTCCCCTCGCTTCGCTACGGTCCCTCCGCGCCCTCCGCTGGGGGCTCGCCCTGGGAACGCGCGGCCCCGGGTTCTGGGGGCGCACCGGGGCCCCGGACGGCGGCTTCTATGGGGTGTGCGCGGACACAGGCGGGCCGTTAGTGGCCGAGCGCTCCGGGGCAGCCTGGGCACAGAGGCGGGCCTGGGCGACAGGTCGGCGGACGGTGTGGTCCAGCGCTGGGCTGCTGGAGTTGCCCGCCCGGTGAGGATGCTGCTGCCCGGGACGGTGACGCTCGGGAGAGAGTAAACAGCCACCCTGGGTAACAGCGCCTGCCGCCCGGCAGACTTCAGGCCAGGCCGGACGTGTAACTTCACTGCGACCCTGCACGGCAAGAACAACACTCCCTTTCTCCTGACCAGGCGACTGAGGTCTAAAGCTGACGGGCTCCTTCCGTGCCCAAGGTCACATAGCTGGGTAATTTGAACTCAAACCAGTCTGACAGTAGGGTCCAAGTTCTTGACAATTAGGTCATTGGCGCTCCAACGCTGATGCACAGGTACAATCACCTGGGGAGCTTTTCAAGATTCCTTGTGCCCATAGCCCCCCAACCCAGTTAAATCACTATGCTTAGGGAATGGGGGTGGGGTGAAGCCAGGTATCCGTCTTTTCTGGAGACCCCTGTAGTGATTCTGGGGAGCACAGTTTGGGAACTGTGAAAGTCGATAACCCTGCGTCTCAGAGATCTGTTGGTGTCTCCCCTGTGCAGGAGCAATGCTTGTTAAAAGTGCAGGTTCCATTCGCAGAGAATCATGCTCTCCCTACTCTGCCTGCTGTCTCCCTTTGAGGTACCCCG
>NW_008480281.1:0-2279 GCF_000622305.1 Nannospalax galili
GCATGCGCTTTAGGCACTGTCCACTTTGTTTTTTGAGACAAAATCTTTCACTTGTCTGTGGCTCATCAATTAGGATAGACTGGATAGTCAGTGAGTCCCTGTGCTAAACATGCCCCCAACTCATCAGTGCTGGGTTTAATAGTATACACCACCACTCCCACTCCACGAGTGTTGTATGTTTGATCAGTATATATTAATAATGAGTTTCATTATGATATTGTGTATAATAATTGGTTTCATTTTGAAATAGTCCTATATGTACATTGTTTACAGGATCACGAGTGATCATTTGTTTGTAGGAGCATGGGTACTTTACAGTGACTACACCAGTCAACAAAATGTATCTCCCTCACCCGGAAACCATGAACTGAATATAAATCCTCAGGAAGGGATGCAGATCCAAGAGCCTCTCTCCCTTCCATGACCAGATCTTCCCAGGGTCTTCCCAGGCCCACTCATGTGCAGGTAATCATAGCTGCTGAGTTAAAGTGTGTACAGCCATGTAATGCCTGGGGGTTATTGTTGGCTCTTTCTTCCCCTCATTTGTCTTTCATTGTCATTCCTGCTGGCTCTTCTTAGATGTTCACTGTCAGTCTATCCCACTGCACTTTTGCTTTGTTCTGCGCATTTGTGGGAATGTGAGAGGCTCAGAACTTAAGGTGGTTAATGCATTGTGCCATTTTCCAAGTGAGCCAGTAAGGTTTGCCTTAAGCCAGGAATAGGGTATACGTAAGTATTAAGGGGCTTTTCTTAGAAGTTGGTTTTATTTCATAAGATTTCCCACTGACGCCACCACCCTAATGGCCTGAACCAGATCAAGCGCCTCTCATCTTTGTTGTCTATATTGGGTGCCTATTGAATTCACAAGCTGAAGTTGGCAAGGTTGCAGTAAGCACATGTCACAGAAAAGTGCAGAATTAGACATTGGAGGAGTGGCATAAGAGAAAAGACAAATGATGGGAAACAAACAAATATTCTGAAAATGAATGGATATATAAAGAGGGCAATACTCTAAAAACAAAATGGGATATGTAAGGAACCAATACTCAAAAACACAACAAGATATTAGAGCAACCAGCTCAGTATACACCAATGGACTGTCCTCAAATCCTAGGATGGTCCAAGTCACCCCCCCAACTCTCTAAATTCTACTTGAGGAGGTAAGAATAGATGGCTGGACTCATGCATGTAACTAATGCTGATTCAGTTGACTGCTCCAATGAAAATGTGTTGTCCATGGGCCCCAGATTTGGTGCCAAATGTCAACTCAAAGCACAACTCTCACTTCCAAAAAATCACAAGATAGTTTATTCTGGAGCTTAGTAATTGGGACTATAGGTGAGCTGTGGATTTGGCTAGTCCCCACTTCTATGTTCCAATGCAGTAGGACATTCATGAAATGTTCACAGTCAAGTAACAAAAGAAACTAATAAATAAAATTATTTTTCAAATGTATTTTTTGAGACATCAGGTGGGCAGGTTACAGTGATGCAGGGAAATCTCTACTCTAGGTTTTAGACACCGTCTGAGGGAATTGTTAGCTTTTGCGCTGGTGGAAGTTTATGGTTTATTAAGTTAATATAGCCAGAAAAGATTCATGTGACAGTCATAAGGATTTTAGATAGGAAACAAAAGTGGAAAATAGGTTGCTAAAATCAGTCCAAGATACCACAATTAGGAAGTTCTAGTCAGCTTTGTAGGCTATTTAGCGTAGATTTGATTTGGGGGGATCTTAAGTTCACAGTCACCATCAAAAGCAACTTCTGAGTGTGTGGTATACTGTCTGGAATTTGTCTCTCAATTGATCCAGACCTTACATTGCCACCCATCATCAGACCCACCTTTTTCTTAATCCAAGCAGCCTCTGACTCCTGCACTTGTTTGTTCTTAGTTGTCACTGAGCATAACATATGCACAAAACAAACAGGGTTTGTGACACGTGAATATAAGTCCTAACCTTGAGTTCCGAGCAATACTGGACTAAATAGTGGGATGCTGTATCAAAAAAAATCCTAAAAATGAACTAGAAAGTTTATAAACAGCGTTGTAGTGTATAGGAAGACGGAAGAGAAGTCCCACTGTAAGTTTCAGGTCATTTTGGTGTAAGAAAAATGGACTAAAAAGCAATCACCAAAGTGAGTTTGAGCTTTTTCCAGAATTAGTTAAGGGCATGATGAATTCTCAAATTGAGGAAGTATTCAGTTCTTTAAGGTGCTAAATGAAATATTCATACCTGTTGGGGAACCCTGCTGTTAAGGTTGGCTCCTTTCTCAGCAGGG
>NW_008480282.1:0-2274 GCF_000622305.1 Nannospalax galili
TCATGGACTGTGTGTATGTTTTGAACAAAGCAAGATTTCTGTGGATTTTAGTTCTATGTAGTTTCTTTGTCACTGAATTGTGTTTTTGCTGGAAATTTGGCTGTTTTGTCATTTTAACCCTTCAGTTTTAGAGATCTTATTTTCCACTTTTTTGGTTTAAAATTACTATGAATATAACAATTTTGTTAATGCACGAGTGGCTAAGGAAAATCTGTTTCACAATTATAATGTAAATTATAATTAATCTTTTAGATTTCCATGTTTTGGGTATATGATAATTGAAATTTTGCTGCAGCTGTCATGTAATAAAAATATTTTTCCCATCTGCAGGATAGAAAGTGCATTTTGGAAAGAGATTGATCAGGACTAAGTCCTGTTATAAAAAGTCAACCACAGATTCATATGTATTACAAAAAATTATCAATCATACGCTTAGTACATCTATTAAAATATAATCAACATATTATTACACAAGTTATACAAAAGTGTTATTGCTAAAATTTCTGATGCTTTTGTAAAGTGCATTTAATATATTTTTATATTTCTCTTGGATTTGTTAGAATTATTCAAATTTTGAGATAAAAATCTACACTAATACTATACTAATTTTATACTAATACTAATTTTATACTAATTGGAAAAGATGCATGGCATCTTCATAAACAGCAGTATAAATATAGTACACAGAGTGAAAGCTACCAAGATAATTTGATTCAATTGTAGCACTGAATCATTGAATATGTGATATCAGATAATATCACATTAAAAGGCTGGCATTGAATAATTTATATCAGTTATAAATGCAAAATCTCATGCATGTGTGATTATAAAGTGAAAATGAAACTAGACCTTTTCTATTACACATTTGAGTGATTTCTCTGTACTTATACATTTCTGCTACGTGTGGTGATCAGAAGTCTATTTCTTCAGTTAGATTCTGTCATGTAAGATTTGCCTTTCATTGACTTTTGGCCATTTTATACTTGAACCTATTGGTTTTCTTCGTATTGGTCAGAAAAACCTTTAGCATGGGAGTGAGGAAAACAGGTAAGAAATAATAGTGTGTGATGTGTAACTTTAATATACATAAATTTATTTTAAAGTTAAAAATTTTCTAATTAGTAAATAGAGTGTATATACTCATAGAATTCAAGGAAACAACTAACTGATTAAAGTTTATTTCCTGACAGTTGGATGATTTAAATAGACACAATATTAATACACATCTGTGTGGGCTAAAAAGACATTATTTCAGAAATTATATTTTATCTCTCAACCATGAGTTTCTCTCTGCTTATTTCTGTTATTTTTCATATCTTCAAGCAATAAGGCCCCAAAAGCTTAAAAGGCATAAACAACCTATCCTTCCTTCTTTATTTCTATGCATTGGAATATACGGTACTTGTTTTGTTAAGACTGTTAAATAAACAACGAAGCTTGTTCATCCATGGAAATTTAGTAGCCACAAGTAAAAATTCATGGCTGAGTTTTAAAACTTTTGTCTTACCTTCATTCTTTCAAACTGAGATAGAACTCTGAGTGCCCGAAGGAACTTAATAGAAGTAAGTGGTTGTAGTTCTTCTCGAGTTTTGCCTATTAAGCTAAGGCAGAACACCTATATATACATTAAGAAAGAGTTCATATGACAATATTAGTTAAATATGTGAAATAAACTTTGTGCTTACTATAAAATATATAATGTAAAGCTACTAGTCAAATCTTTAAAACATTTTAACATATTTCAAAATGTCTTAATAATGACATACAAAAATGTTAAGGAAATCTTTTTTTCTTAAAATAGTTTTATAAAAGAAAACAGAGGCAGCTGTATCTCTGTGAAATTGAGGCCAGCCTGGTCTACATAGTGAGTGACAGGGTAGCTGGGGCTACAAAACCAACAACAACAAAAAGATCAGTTTATAAAAGATTAAACAATAATAGTTTTTAGTAATGAAGAACATTTGTCATTAAGGTAAATATTTATAAATTTTATATTATTAATGACCAAGAATAATATGTCTATTATTTTCAGTTTGAAATGAGATTAAGAATCATTTTTACAACAATTTGTGATGCAGAAAGTGTGTTCATTAAAATAATATATAGAGCACAATCATATATCCATCTTTGTATAATTATATTAGATGATATATAAACGGAATTTCAGAAGTGAGTCATGGATCATGTGGATGTCTCAGCGGGTAAAAGCACTGGCTGCTCTAGCAGAGGACCCAGGTTTGGTTCTCAGCATCCACATGGAAGCTAACAACTGTC
>NW_008480283.1:0-2279 GCF_000622305.1 Nannospalax galili
TTAGCTGCCATGTGGGTGCTGGGAACTGAACCTGGGTTCTCTGCAAAAGCATCCAGTTCTCTTAACCACTGAGCCATCTCGTTAGCCCAAGCTTTATTTTTTAACCTACTTGATATATTGGAATTTTGCATTAAAATTTATTTTTCTAAAAATTATCATGACAAGAAAAGTTAACATGGATCTACTCTTTAATAAGCTGCTAAGCCCATAGTAGATTATTGCTAATTGCAGCAAGTGTCACTCACTCCTGACAACACGTCTGGCAACCTAGAGCCTCACCTGCAGCAAGCTACCTATATACTACACTCTAAATAATTGCAATAACTTTTTCCTTCTAACAGCAACCAAAAGTCTCATTTTTTGAGCTTTCTATGTTAACATTTTCTATTTGAATATATGCAAAAACATATCCAGGCAGATATCATAGGTGGCTGATCCAGCCAAGGTTGATTTTGTGTACATGTGCAAAAAGGCAAATCGTATCCTCTGAGTGAACTTCTATGACAAAAATCTTTTTTACTATCTTACACCTATGGATAATTGGGCATACATAAGATTAACCTCAGATGTATCACGGGACAGGACATATACCCAAGGGGGGGAAAATTACATAACTTAAGTCTGTCAATCATCATACAGAACCATCCAGATTATGTCCCTTACAGCCAATCCTTTCTTCCCTCAGACCCTGTAGTGGAAAGCCCAAATAGTACCCAGAGCCATTGAGTGCTCTCTCACTCACTCAGGTGGCCCGCTGCCTAGAGCAACATATTGAACACTTGTACTTCTACTTTGTTTTAGTGAAACTTCTCATTGTTTTACTTCTTGTGCTTCTTTCAATTCCTTGATTAAGATGCCAAGACTTAGAAATGTCCAGTCTGGACACTGACCACCAGCAGTGCTGCCGACACATGTCACTGCTTTTCTTCTCATAATAGACATCCTGACAAATGGGAGATTATGTATCATCGTGGCTTCAAGTTGCGTTTTCCTCATGATTAGTGACTGAGCAACTTTAATGTACCTATGGTTCCTCCATGTCTTCTATTCAGAAATGTCTGTTGAAGGCTAAGGTTTTTCTTTTTCTATGTGAGACTCTAGTCTCATATAGACCATGCTGGCCTCAAACTTGCTGTTTAGTGGAAGATGACAATTCCACCTGTCTCCACCTCCTGCACACTAGGATTACAGGCATGTGCCACTGCTCCTGGCTTACATGCTGCAGGTGATTTCTAGGGATTTGTGCGTGCCAGGTGAGCAATCTACCCACTGAGCTTCATATTCTGTCTCTTAACTCTAATGTTTCATCTACAGATAAAAAAGGCACCACTGCTAGGGAACTATTTATGTAGCCTTAGGTAGGTGGACTGAGATCCAGATGACTTACCAGGAGGAAATAGTGAGTGGTGAAATCAGATCTTAAATTTTCAGCTTCACTGCTCTCTGGGACTGTGTTTGCTAAACTCTTGCCACCCCTTGTTTGGCCCAAAACCTAGCACAATCTCGTTCTTTTTATGTGTATGTTGTTGTCTTCCCTGTTTGTGAAGGCATAGCTCTCACTTTGGCATCTGTCACTGAGTCAGGACACAATGTTTGCATTTTTGTTTATTCATTTAGGACACGTGATTGCTCTGCATGTGCCTGACAGTTACAGGAATGAATGCAGAACTTATGATGCTTAAACCCAGGCTTCATTAATCTTCACCTTCTGTAATTGTGTTTTTCAGTGACCAGAGATATAACTGGGTTTGCTGACCAATTTCAAAAACAGAGAAGATTGGAGCAGTCTCACTGCAGAAAATATTGTAGTGTGGCTGACTGGAATGCATTCCCTGATGAAAGCAAGGCTTTGGTGCTTGTTTTGGGGGCTTTTGAGAAAGAAGAAGACGGTGATTCTGAGGGCTCCCCAGACAGGAGAAGAAGAGGACTTGAGGTCTAGAGTATCACATCTGGGTGCATTCTACCCTTCAAACACCATTTAAGTGCATTAAGGTTCAATGAACACAGAAAATATTTTGCTAATCACCTTTTCCATTGCTTTTCAGCGCCCCGTGTGTTTAACTGGCAATATAACCCATCTGTTTCATTTACACTTCACTCATCTAAATGTTATTTGGAGAGAAAGAAATCCAAGAACTCTCTGTTAATTCAGTTGACAATGATTGATTTCCAATCGCACAAAGAAAAAGCGTAGACAGTTTAGTACCAGAACAATTATAACCTCATTCATATCTTAGGATTCCTCTCTTCTGGTCACGGTCAGCATGGTGACACAAATA
>NW_008480284.1:0-2279 GCF_000622305.1 Nannospalax galili
TGTGTGTGTGTGTGTGTGTGTTATTAAGGTACTATTCCTGTTCATAAGACCCTGCCACCATGATCTAATCACCTTAGAGGCCCATTTTCAATGGCTTTGCATTGGAAATTGGGTTTCAGAAAGGAATTCTGGGGGAACACAGATATTCTGCCTACAGTAGCAATGAGCTGTGACATGCACAATGGCATAGTGATCTTAAAAACATTACACTGTGCGAAAGGAGCCAGTCAGGACAGTCTGTGATTCTATTGGTATTTATTCTAGAACACGCGAATGCCATCTTGCTAGAGATATCAGGAGAGCTGTCACCTCTGGTGAGGTCATGAAAGAGAGCATGCCAGAACATTCTGTGTAGATAGAAATGTCCTCTTCTGATTAGGGTGCTGTTTGGAGTGTGTGTATATATTTGTCAAAATTAATTGCATAGGGCATTAAAAGTAAACACTGTGGTGACTTTCTACTACCATAAATGAGTGCTGATAGTAACTCATAGCCCACAGGAGCTGTCCAGGGCCCCACAGGTGTCAGAACTGCAAGAGGCACCCATCCATGGTGTGGGCCCTTCATTTCTGTTAGGAAATAGAGTCACATCTACTGTCTATTCCCGTCTGGGGGGTTGCCATGTCCTCCTATCCTCAAGCCGAATACTTAACTACACACCCACTGCCACCTCAGGAGGCAGTCTTGTTTTCTAGTGTAATGTATTCAGTCTGCAGCCCATCGCATTCACAGCAGGGATAGCAGAAAGTCGAACACTGGAGGACAGATGCTGAAGGTACTCGAGGGCCTGAGGGAGCAGTGAGACGTCTGCCTCTTTAGTACGAGGTGATACTTCCCAAGGAACTTCTCCCCACCCTTTCCTTTTTTGTTCCATTGGATAACCAGGACCTCTTCCCATTGAGAAATTATGAATATGCAGAAAAGATGGTGTGAGACCACTTTCTGCCTCTGAACTGAGGCCGTTGGAATCCTGGGCCTTGAATCTCTGGTATTCTGCATTTTCAGTGGTACTTGAATACAGCGTGCTTCACAAGAAATGTAAAACACAGTCAAGTAGAAAGCTCACCCTGGTCTCTGATCCAGGCGAGGCTTCTCAGGCCCCGCATTCATATTTTTTTCTCTCTCCCCTTCTCCCAAATACTGCCTCTCAGAGCCACATCTAGTGATCACGGAATAAGTAGCTGCACACTTTATTACCCACAATACTCCACCAGGTGTCTTCCCTTATGGTTCAGGAAGACTTGCAAGTGGAGCCTTCTAGGTCACACATTTCCAAGCTCCAGAAAATCGTCTCTCACAATTAAAATCATGTCAGCATTTCCCTAACAGACCCTGGGTAAGAAGCTCCCTGAAGCACAGCTTAGTGGAACCTGGACTTGAAGAAAACTCTTCTCTGCCCGTGGTCGTGCAGGACTTTTTGTCCCCTGGAAGCTAGAGAAAGGAAAAAAATGCACAGTGGCCAGGGGTGGGGGCTCTACTGCCTTGAGCAGCTGTTGTTGGGGCTGGCTGTGGGTTGCATGGAGCTACACAGGGCCCTGGGGTCTCTAGATGGCAGGTAAGGAGCAGGACGAGCCTCTGAGTGCACAGCTAGTGTTTCTCATGACGGAAATCCCTGGGTAGACCCGTCCCGAACGCAGGGCTTGTGTTCCTACGGACTCTCGCCTGTGCCCCACCTGCCTGGAGCAATCAGACTAGGCAGTGTGGCACCTGGACACTCATACCTGTTACTGGGTTCCCAGGTGATTCCTGTGTCTTGGGACCATGAAGTTCTATTGGTCTAGGCTTTGCTATTTTGTTGCTGGTGACCTCAGCCAGGTGCCTTCTCCTCTGCCTTGTCAGCCTCATTTTAAATAACACCTGGGGCTGGAGCGACGGCTCGGGGGTAAAGACACTTGCAGCCAAGCCTCACAATCTGAGCTCGATTTCTAGGATCTGCATGCTGAAAGGAGAGAATAGACTCCTGAAACTTGTCCTCTGACCTCCTCACACATGCTGGGTCATGTGTATGCAAATGCACACACAATAAATAAACAGATGCAATAAAAATTTAAAAATAATGATAGCAAGTGGCTGGAAAAATGACACTGGTTAAGCATGCTTACTCTTCTTGAAGAGATCTCCAGTTCGGTTCTCAACACCCATTTGGTGCTTTACAACCTCCTGTAACTCCAGTTCCAGGGATCTGACACTTTCTTCTGGCCTCTGTGAGCTCTGTGCGTATGTGTACACAAATTCACACGGACACAAACATATACATACAAATCTTTTTTTTTTTTTTA
>NW_008480285.1:0-2280 GCF_000622305.1 Nannospalax galili
GAAAAGAAAAAAGAAAGAAAATTGATGAGACAAGGCATGGTAATACACGTCTGTAATCTCAGCACTGGGGAGGTGGAGGCAGGCGGATCACTAGCTCAAGGCCAGCCTGAGCCATGTAGGGAGTTCCAGGCCATCCTAGACTACATACGGCAATTAGGAGGGAGGGAGAGAAGGGGCAGGAAAGGATGGTGATGTGATGACAGGAGGAAGAAAGGCAATCAATAGCCAGTAGATGCTGCATCCACCATGGTGCTAAGCACCTTCAAATGAACAATCGTATTTCATATCCATAGTATGAATTATAGCACAGTATGAATTACACACTTTGAAGTGAAATCTATCTGAGTGGAAATCCCATCTTATCATTAATAACTTGAATTTCAGCCTATCTGAGCCTCTGGCACAAAAGAAACAGTAAGTGGTTATTACAGACCTAATGAGTTTATTATTAATATTAGAGTCCTTATTTCGTAGATAAGGGAATGGAGGCTTGGAGAGTTGAGGAATTGTACTGGATTACAAAACCTGAAAACCTGACCTTGGCTTTCAAAAATACAGCTTTGGGGCTGTTGAGCTGACTCTTGGGGTCAAGGCACTTGTCACCAAGACTGACAACCTGAGTTTGATTCCTGGGATCAGTGAAGGGAAGAACTGACTCTCACAAGTTGTCCTCTGACTTTCACATGCTCACTGTGGCACACACGTGTGCGTGATCATGCACACACAGACACGTAATGAAATATAATAAAAATGAAATGAAAACAAAACCCAGAACACAGCTCTGCAGTCTCCAGTTATATCAGCTCTGCCTTGGCACAGGGTTCACTGAGGCAGGAATGAAGCTCCCCATTCACCCCTTTATAGTGTATTCATGTGTCCCACCCCCTGGAATCTCAGCATGATTTCAGGGAAACAGACCATCATACTCTGGAATCTAGAAGCAAACAGTTGCCAGTGGATTCCGGCAACTTTTATATCATACAACCTTCCAGGCGCTATGGCCTCTTTCCCATCCCCCGTTCAAACATTCACATGAAATATGTCCACTAATGTCCCTGCCACCCCTCTCCTGAGTCAATACGTTCTGTGTCTCTACAAAAGAAGTCAATATCTCCTTTTTTTCATTAGCCGCTAATGCATATTCCTGCTGGCAGGAGACTCTGCTGATCCGCACAGATCATCTCAGCTCACACCTATTAGAATTTTTAAAGCTTTGCCTTTGGCAGCTGAAGAATGAGACCAGCTGCCGGAAATTAAATTGGCTGAACTTTCCCCTTTGGCGTGGGTTGTTTGGAATTCTATTCTGTCCCTCCTCCCTAAGCCTAGCTTTCCCTAAAACTTGCACCCAAGAGACCGTAATGAATGACCCAAGCAAACCTGCCCCATCAGCCCTATAGCCAGTAGGGCTTTTCTGTTCTTTACTCTGAAAGGGTCATGTTTAGCAGAATGGATTGCATCAGCACAGAGCCATTTGGGAAGGGATGACCTTGAGCCCAGAGAGAGGAAGTGGAGAAGAGCAGGGGAGATTCCACCAGGGAAGGGCCAACCGGAGAAAGTCACTCACAGGGGATTCTGAAGCACAACGAGTGAAGAGAGGGCTTCAGTTCAGGAAGTGGATTTTTACGCAGAAACAATTCCACATCAGTGACAGCTGCCTGTAACCGTGGTGTGAGGAAGACATAGAGACTAAGTCCCAAGCTTAGCAGAAGGGGGAGAGGAAGTCCTGATCAATTATTGATGTCCACCTGGGCTTAGAGAGAAGCAGAGGGCCATGTGACACACATTTGCCCTCTGAATTAATCCTTCCTTCTCATGTTATAGAAAGGACAAAGTCCAGTGTTGAGAATCAATTTGTCCAAAGCCATGTAGTAATTCTGTGGCAGAATCGATCCTGGAGCCCAGGATTGCTCTGTCCACAATGCAACACATCAGAAACACCATAATCAAAGGAGGATTTTGAAAAATGGGAACATGTGTATAGCTCTCCAAATGGAGTCTATAGGAAATGATCACCAAGCTAAGTAAGATCTGGAAGGCTCAGGCTCCTTCACTAGCCCTGTGACACTAGGAAAAGCATCATCTGAGAAATGAAAGGGTGGGGGTGAAATGTTTCCTAAAGAATGTTCTAGGTATGTGATGCTAAGACACTCTTACATAACTGTAAGGGTGTTTCAATACGGCATGGATTGGAACAGGAAGGCTCGGAGGCATGTTTCAGCACCACAACAGTGGACAGCTCTCCCACGCTCCTCGCTTCTGGGTGAAGGTCCCATCAGTCCC
>NW_008480286.1:0-2282 GCF_000622305.1 Nannospalax galili
CTAGTGTCTTAAGACAAGCATCACCATTCCTCATCTGCTCTTGTAGGTTTGTGGCTTAGGTTCCCTTCTAGCATGGCATCTGCTACGAAAATGAAAAATGCTCAATGAAAAGTTGCCTTTCTTCTTAAGGCCTGAGCTCAGAAGTACCAGAATGTTTCTTCCACAGCATCTGTTCATCAAAACATATGTTAGTCCAGGTGGAATTCAATAAGGGAGGAAATAAATGCCAGTCCAGACCTGGGGAGTGATGTATATACAAGGGAAGGAATTGACTTCATCTTTGAAACTAGTGGCACACCTATATCCAATAGACAGAACATCTGCAGTTCTAATTCTGTTATCAGTCCCTTGGATTCAGCCCATGTAGCCTACTTCCTTTGAGATATTTCTTCATGTACTTGGAGTCCAGTATGACCGAAACTAAACTCATCATGCTCCTTCCTTGACCAGTATTCTTACCCTGTTCTGCATTTCAATAAATAAAAGGCATATAAGGCTTGAAAGTGAATTCATCCTGGCTCATCTCTATCACCCAGTTACCCACAAGCACACATCTGAGCAATTTTAACTCTTCATCATTTATCAAATCTCCCCATTTTCCATTCCTTTTCTATAGACTGAATGTTACAGCCTCTCAACTTCCCATGTTGAAATTGTAATGTCAGGTGATGGTGTCAGAAGGAGTGTCTTTTGGAGGTAATTAGATCATGAGGGTAGAGCTGTATGGAACAGGATTGGTGTCCTTCTAAAAGAGACCAGAGAGAGACCTTTGCTCTCTATTGCCATGTCAGGACACAGTGAAAAGATTGTTGTTTATGAACCAAGAAACTGGTCTGCACTAGACACCCAGTGTCCTGGTGCCTGGCTCTCTTGGACTTCCTGCCCCCAGAACCATGAGAAACAGAAGCCACCCCATCTACAGCAGTCCCACAGATCAGCCTGGATAGACTAAGACACTCAGAATCCTCCTGCTCAGCGCTTCATCGCAATCTCTTTCTGGATCAAAGCCAAAGCCTCCTAAATGGTTTTGTGCCTCCAGTTTAACCCCCATGAAACTGAGGAGAGGTCTAGGGTCTATTTAGCCACTTAATGAAATACATAAGGTAAGGGAAAGGGAGAAGAAGGAAGGAAGAGGAGGGGAAGAGGAAGAAGAGGAGGGCGAAGACATAGAGGAAGGAGGATTACTAAGGAAATTAAGGAAAAAATGGAAAAAGAGAAAGAAGAAAGTCATATATTAAAAAATTCCTTAGGCTGATGACATCATATTTTAAGTTGTGAAAGAAAAACAACTAAGTAAATGCTGGAATTTATATTTGGATCAATAGACTGACTTACAAGAAGAAAACTATAATTTTGAGATAAATCCTTTGGCTTGACCAGTTTCTAGCAGAAGGCCTATTTCCCTTCTGGGAAAAACAGACAAACTGGAAAGGAAAATTATATTCAATATATTGCTAAAGTAAACCTTTCCAAAATCATGCTATTTCTTTGCTTAAGTATCCACCACACCCTCACTGGCTACCAGACTCCATCACTTGGCCCAGAAGGCCACAGGCTGAGCTCTAACACGTTCCTTTAAGAACTGTGTACTTTGAGCCCCGGGGCATGCAATGCTCTATCTTCCTTTACTTCTTTATGGTATTCTTACCCCCTATTGCCCCTCTCTTCACACACACCAAGTCCCAGCTGGCTGCTTCCCCTGCTAACCTCCCTAGGGTTTCTCCACCTGCCTAACTCCTACCTAGTCCTCAAGGTTCTGGTTAGAAGTCACCTCCTCTAAGCAGCTTGTATTGGTCCCCTAGGCTAGACCCAAACACCAAGCACATAAGCATCATGTCCTGTCTGAATAATTCTGGCATTGTCTGTTCATGAATCCATCTCCCTGTGACCTTCTTTTTTACTGTGTGTTATGTGTTTATGTGGTTATGTGCATGGGAAGATGCACATGCACATGTATGTGCATGTGTGGGGGAGGCCAGAGGTCGACCTTGGCTGTCCTTCCTCAATCACTAGCCACCTTATTTGTTGGGACAGGGTCTTTCCTTGAACCTAGAGCTCACCGATTTGGCTAGGCTGGCTGGCCAGCACTCCAAGAATCCAACTGTCTCCAACTCCCCAGTGCTGGGCATACAGATATGTACTGTCATGCTTTGCTTTGCCGTGTTTTTACATGAGTGCTGGAGATCTGAATGCATGTCCTCATGCTTCCACGGCAAGCATTTTATTAAACAAATCATCTCCCCAAACCCTCTCCCTGTCCCTTTTTTGAGAAAAAAAAAAAA
>NW_008480287.1:0-2280 GCF_000622305.1 Nannospalax galili
GAGGAGGTGGTACAGATGGAGCTGTTCAGGTTCAGGCCATGAGCAGTGGTGCCACTGCAGAAGACAAGAACCAGGAAGGATGAACAGGCTGAGAAGCTGATAACCAGGAGAGCCAGGCAGACAGCTGAGAGCCAGGCCAATCTCTCCTGGTAGTTCTGGGCTAGCCTAGATGCACACTGATCTTTTATTCTCAAATGTTTCCTGATCTCTCACATCTTAAGGCTCACTGAACACCGAAAGCCAGCATCAAAAGTAGGCAGTAGCCAATATCGCAGCCTGCACAGGTTTTGCAAGGATGGGCTGCTTTCACAGAACACACGGTGTATGTGCATTTGAGTCAGAAAGGCAGTGAAGCTGGCCAAAGGAGTCTTACTGTGTGCTACCTACAAGCGGCTGACATTGTACCAGAAGCTCAGAATAGAGGAGAGAGCTTGGCAGGACAGAGGGGATCAGGAGTACAGTACCAATGGCCTCAGTGTCAATGACCACCTCTGAATTAGTTGTGTCACTGTTTGGACAAGATGCATCAGATTTCCTGGACTCAAAGACACCCACTTTCCCCTCCGCCTGGAACGTTCTCCTTGCCTTTGCCCCTTTGTGTAATTAGAAATGTTGCCACCCTCCTTAGCTGGCTAGTGTGGGTCAGAAAGCAAGCTGTCCCATGGGTAGATTTCTGTTCTCTATCTGGAAGCCTGCTTAGTACCTTGCTAGCACCTCAACTTGGATGTGTTTGTGTCTTGCCTCTCTCCCATCAACAGACAGGAAGTTCTGTGAAGACAGAGATCATGTCGCACACCCTCGGCATGACCTACAGAAGTGCTCAATGAGGGACTGAGTGAATGACTCAATGAGGGACTGAGTGAATGAGCGTGCATGCCATACGTCACGCTGGAGTATCTTTATCAACACCCCTACGAGGTTGGCATCCTCATCTCCATTTTAATGTGCCAATGCTACAGTTCCAATATGTAAACTAACCTACTCAAGGTCACATGGCTAATGAAGCCCAGAGGTACCACCTGGAATCAACCATGTGGGTCTCACTCTCACACTGACAGTCCTCTTCAAATTATTTATTATTATTGTGTGTGTATGTGTGTATGTGTGTGTGTTGGAGGGGGTGCCTGGACCTGTATGCCACAACAGGATGTGAGGGAGGTCACAACCCTTGGGATTTGTTTCTCTCTTCCACTTTTATATGGGCTCTAGGGATCAAATTGAGGTCGTTATGCTTGTGTGGCAAGTGCTTTTACCTGCCAAGACATCTTGCTAGCCCAACTGTGTTGTGTGTAAGCTGCCACCTAAATGAAGTGTATTCAGAAGGCTGCCAGATGTAGTGACCAGGAATGGACACTGAAGCCTTGCATGTCACATGCACACAAAGGCTTATGGATGGATAGATGTCTTAGGAAGACTAGAAGAAAACATGGATCAGGGCTTTCTACCTGTGCCCCCAACCTGGAGCAAGGCTACTCATCAGGAGTCACAAAGGCAGCTGTTTTCCCTCCTGCATGGGGTGGGGAGAGGTGTTACTTTTCCTTGGTGTAAGATCTTTTCTGGAGTTGATTCTGAGACAACCCCCCTCTGCCCCTCACTGTTCTGTTACTGAGCCACTGTGCATGGTTTAAGTCCCTGCTGATAGGGGGCTTGCCTGGGAAACTGCTGATCTATGAGGGAGTTGTATTAGTTTTTCCTATAATGAAAATAGAAACAGAAATAGAGATAAGGGTCAGACCTTGAAGAATGACAGCTTTAAAGTATTAAAACTTGCATCCTGCATTACCCCCCAAACTCTATAGTTTTCAATGTAGGGAACTCAGCTCCCTCTTGGCATCTGAGCTGACAAAGAAAGATGTGAAACTGTTGTCCCACAGATAAACTCCTCTTGATGCTTTCTCTTGGACATCACACATGGACCAGAAGATAAGGGAATCTGTTGCTTATCCACAGAGCCACCAGCAAGCACAGCTTGTCTCAGACCTGCTGCTCTGCAGATGCAGAGGGGCCTGCACACTGACCTTCAAGCGGATTTTCAGATGCTTATCTGATGACAAGTGGATGCAGCGTTCCATCACGTCCTTGGCTATCTGGATCTGCACCGGCAGTGGAGGCTCTATATCTGGAAGGGTGTCATCTTCATCCACCTTGGGAGGGATTGACTGCTCCTCTGGAAGAGCAGAATTGGTGACAGGGTTTTAGGAAAGGTGCCCCAAGTCAACTTAATTGCTAGCTTCAGACTCAGGGACAGGACTGAGAGGAAAATGTCTAGAGATGGATTTT
>NW_008480288.1:0-2283 GCF_000622305.1 Nannospalax galili
GGAATGTAGTTAGTGCCAGTGCAGTGTGCACACAAGGTGGTCCAGAGAGCACATTTTATGTTATTTCATTGCAGTTCAGAAAGCTGAGCTCTTTTAGGACTTGGCTTAGTTAACACTCCCTGTAGGTAGCTTTTCCATGTCCTTGTAGTCAGAATAACAGCTCCCATGTGTCACTCCAGCCCTGCCTTTCCCACACAGCACTTTATATACTCCATCAAACTGCCCTGCTTTGTTAACGCTAGTGGTTTGTTTGTTTATCCCCCTTAAGACTACCAGCTCAGTGAAACGTGACTTGCTTGGTCTTGTATACTGCTTAGCACAGTGCCAACTTAGGTCAGCATTTAATAATATTGGTTGGATAAAAAAATCTGTTCTTATTAACGTTTGGTTTCATGTAAATGCCTACACTTTCTCATTTGGCCTCTTAAGAATGCTGATGAGGATGCCCAGCATAGTGGTGTACAGCTTTAATTCCAGCCCTCGGGAGACAGAGGCAAGTGGATCTCTGTGAGGTGCACGCCAGCCTACTCCAGCTGCTTTTCTTCCTTGCCTGAGTATTTCCTCAGGAACAAGGACACCTGCTCTCTACATACTTGTACAATCCAGCACTGAGTAGGAATGTGAAGGTTGGATGGATGATTCATGCCTGTTATGGTCTGAAGAGGAAACGTCCCCTACAGCCCCAGGGACTGGGTGCTCTATTGCCAGTTGATGAGCCCTAACGGCATTGGCCCCTTAGTGAGAATTCACTCAGAAGATGATGTCATTATTAGTCAGCAGTGAGGAGTAGGAGGTCAGGCCTAGTTGGAGGAAGTAGGTTACTCGGGGCTGTCCTTGGGCCTCTCAGGAAACATTTGCCCTAACTCCTTCCTATACTCCCTAGTCTCTGCTCCCCATCCCTTCTAGCGTGAGCTGTGCTTTTCTCCCACACCTTCCCTACCACAGTGGACTAAGCCCTCTGAAATTGTGAGCTAAAATGGAGCTTTCTTCTTTAAGTTGCTTTTCTTGGGTATTCCGTTAAACTGGGCAAAAATCTGACTAACGCAATGCCCTTAGAAGCAACATACCCACCGGCTCCGGCGGGACTGTCAGGGGCGTGTGCTCTCTGGGTTTCTTGCAGCATCTCTACTGGGACTGGGCTCCACTGGACTGCAGAGGTTAGCTCAGCTCAGCTCCAGCTCCTGCAAGGACACGCCCACGGTTTCATGGCTTTTCTCTCTCCTGACACTGTCACAACTCTCTTGTCTGTTTTTCTGAGGATTACTTCACAAATAAGTTGCCCCCATCCTTTCTTTCTTTCCAGGTTTTCTCTTTGAAGAAAGTCAGTCAACGTGACTGACAAACCTAGGACCAGCAAGAAAGATGAAAAGAACAGGGCGTTGGCTGTGAGGGCGGCCAGGCTGGACTGTCTATCACACCATGATTTCCAGGGTTCATTCGGCTGTTCTGGCTGGCTAGCCAGGTGCATCCTTCCCCCTTTACTGCTGCACTGTGTCCAGAAGCTGGGCTTCCGGTCCCAAAGGGTGACCGTCTCTGATAGAGAAGGACCATTCTTTGGTCAAGGGCATACAAATAGCTGCATTCCCCTTTTAGAACCTCCAGACAGGCTCTCAAGAACAAGCCTGTCTCTTTTGTTAAATATCTTTACAAAATACTCCATCCTGCAACTCGCCCCTCCTCAGCAGATCACGTCACTCTACTCCAGGGCACATTGCTCACCGAACACCAAGCTTGGAAGCAATCATCCTTCACCGTGCAACCTCCCTATAGCTGCATTTGCTACCTCTGGGTAGTGACCACAGCAGGCCAGCCACTGGGCACAGCACCGAGTGAAATTTCCAACCCTACACCAGTTCTTTCTCTTTGTTTATCAAAACTGGCTGAAATTACTGACTAGCACGCCTGACGGGAAGGCAGAAGTTACAAACAACCATGGCTGTCTACATTCCATTAGCTGAGCTGGCAGAGCCTGGAGCACCACTGAGCGTTAACTTCCAGACACACACATTTAGTTTTAGATAGTTAATGAGAAAGGGTAGGGCAAGCATAGCAGAACGTGAACCCATGCAGAACCCACGCAGTGAAACGCACCGAGAAGTGGCAGCAAATGCCTCCTGTCAACTATTGCCAACGAGGTTTCTAAAACCAGTCTTCCCAGTCTTGTTGAAATGTTTGTTTGTACAAGAGGCATTTCTGGGAAATTCAAAGGTCAGTTTCATCAATTCATGTCCATGCCACAATGGGGGCACTCCTGACTCACGTCCTTTCTTTTTCTTTTTTTTT
>NW_008480289.1:0-2283 GCF_000622305.1 Nannospalax galili
AGCACTTGGGATATTATAGCAAGATGACTGAATTTAAGGCCAGCCTGGGCCACTTAGCAAGACCTGTCTCAAAAAAATTAGAACAAAAAGAAACAAGAAAATTATGCTTGCGCCAGATAATAAAGGAAGTGTGGATTACCCAGAAATTCTAACTGGAATCAGATTTTATGCAAAATTGACTTAGAAAAGCAGATTAAGATTCTTATTGCAACGGTTTATTCTGACAGTAAAACAAAAGCAGCCCCCACGTCTTTACCTGCAACACCCCCTGCAATCAATTCCCCTATCACAGTCAATGACATCATGAAAAATTTTGACCTCGCAGAATCACTTGTCTGCCACTGTGATTATACATGATTTCCTTTTAATAACTCGGGGGAAACACTGTAATTTCCTGTACCCTCAGCAAAGAGAAGAGTAGACAGTGATGGAAGTCATTGATAGGCTGAGGACTCTGCTTTACCCACACAGGGTTGAAGGGTGTAGCAAACCCTGGTAACTGGAAGCCCAATGCAGAGCTTTCTAGAAGGATGTTACCTTATACACTGTGCCAAATGCTCCAGAGCCCAGAACTTTGATCTTTTTGAATTCTGTTTCCTTTAAGATCCTCAGGAGGGCTTGGTTGGGAGCTTCTCCGCTGGGTGTGAGAGGTTCCACGAGCTGTGAAGAGGGAGCAGACCACAGATGCAGCTCAGTGTTCCACAACATGCAACATGGATGGTAGATGCATTCAGAGCAATAGTGGCCAGCATCTAACAGCATGGGGCCATGCTTTAGTACAAAACACTCACCATACTTGTTCAAAATGAGCACCAGGCACCTTTTCTTCAAAAACTAATAACATATAGAGACAGACTCTCCAACTTGGTGTTGCTTAACCGAACAGCCACATTTAACAAATGCATTTTCCATTTTGTTTCCATGTCATTTGGTTTTGATTGAAATACAGTAAAGAGAAAAATATTCTATCATACTCATTTGGGTCATTTCTGAATCCCATAACATACAGCACCATCATGCTTATGAAGGACTATGTTTTCTAGCACAGTGTGGGACACAGACGTTGACTACAGACAGAGTGAGGGACAGTGCTGATCACACAGAGAGCTCAGAAAGAACAGCCGCTTGTACAGAGAGTGGCATTTTCCCAAAGTAACATCTTATCTCAGTTGTGGGGTTGCCACGGGATTTCAGCAGCTCTCTCTTCTTGATCCTTTTCCTCCATACACACATAGGAACTGTCCCTGAGGCAGGCATCCCCTCAGCTTTGTAAGCATTTGGAAAGACATAGCCTAAAAACATACCTTTAATTGGATGAAGATACGAAAGTGTAACTGTGTTAAATTGGACATTCTGAGATTTTTTTCTAGTTCTTCCATAATAAGAAATAATTCATAACTGTAATTACATATCTGCTACGGTTTCGAAAAGCATCCTCCAAAGATCCATGTGCTAATATGGACCTGGTGCCATTAGGAAGCAGTGGATCATTCATGAGTTGGGGCCTGTTGGGAGGCTTTTAGGTGACTGGGGACATAATCTGGAAGGAGACAGTAAGGCACTCGGCTCCTTCTTCCTCTTTTCTTCTGGTGTCAGCTTTGCTTCACCAGGCACACCTGCATGATATGTTGCCCCAAATCCAAAGCAGTTTGAGTATCATCCAATCATGGACCAAACCCTCTTAAAACCATGAACCAAATTACCCTTTCCTTTTTACGACTGGGTCATCGTAAGTATTTGTTACAGTGACGGAAAGCTGAAATAATATCTAAAATATAAAGATCCATGTTACAAGTTCTCAAAGGAAGCCTTTTTCTCTCTGGAATACTGGGAGCGAGGGGTGGTTTGAGATTACTGATCCAAAGACGGTCAAGACTCACTGCTCACCTCTCTCTCCTGCAGCAGGCGGCGCAGCGTGCGCTTTCGGACAATGTGGCGCCTTCTCATAAAGAGGCCGATCCCAAGAGCCAGCAACACTATCAAGAAGAGGCCACCCACAATCCCGGTGGCAATGGAGGGGATCTTGGGCCTGGAATGAGGTGGAGAGACATGGGAAGGTAACACTGACATTTCACACATTTCCCTTGTCTTTCAACACAATGATATTATTTAAAACTATTTCAAGAACTGGAACATTGTGCAGCTTCTAAAGGGAGAGAAGACAGCTGACTAACACAAGGTTTCCAACATTCTTAGCTTCCCTGTTTCCAACCCCCTTTCTGCATTTTAAAAATTGGGGTGTCATCTGAACTTCTCTCCTTATAATAATTATTTTCTAGTCTC
>NW_008480290.1:0-2283 GCF_000622305.1 Nannospalax galili
AAAATAAAATAGTTAAAATAAACTAAAGGAAACTAAATACAAAGTGGGCCTCAGTCAGTGGTCATTCAGGAGTACTGCTTCTTAATTGTAATGACCACATAATACAAATTTGCACTGTAAACAGCATAGCAGGATGGATTCGGGGATAGAAGGGGAGATCACACTCTCTTTGTGATTTTTCTGTAAATATAAAACAATTCTAAAATTAAATACTTATTTTTAACCCAGAATTAAACAAATGTAGGAAATGGTAAATGAGAAAGAAAACTTCATTAAGAGAACAGCATTAATTTCTGTAATTTTTCCCATTCTCAAATAGAGACAATCATAAGCACTTGATCTGAGGCAGGTGAGGTTTATCTATAGTGAACAAATGCTCCTGTCTCATGTGTAGCAATATATTGTAACAATCATGACAATTCAGTTTCATGAGAACACAGGCTTGGTTCTCCCAGGCATTCCACCTTATATATAGTCTACTCTTCACATTGTGTTAGTACCTTAAAGAAAATAATTCAGTGATGTTTTTGAATGGTGTATTATATATCCCGATACTCACAATGAGGGATGGAGAGCGTGGGGGACAGGTTAGAAAGTTCCAGCCCAAGGAACACTGTTTTTGAAGTTACCATACTTCAGATTTTGTTTGAAAAGTAGAATATGCTGATCTTTATACATCCATGCACTTCATGGGTGGAGCGAAACGATTGGCACCTCTGGGTGGCTGTAAGCAACGGAGCCGTTCCTCACAATGATGCTGAGAGATGCCAGAGGTACCTGTGCTTTCGGACACAGATTCCAAAGTTTCCTTGCAATTAGCAAGTTTTAGCATCAGAAAAATCTGAAAGATAGCAAGGGCCTAAGAAAAGGCAGGGACTTTTCTTTATATTCCTGAACTTTCAAACAACTGTCTTCTCTTTTTGCAATAAGCAGTTTAGTTCAAGAATAGAGCCAATGGAGTCTTATTTTAACTTACTATCTTTTTTTAACAAATGGGCAAAGGTTTCATTCTTGAAAGTGTTAGGAAAAGAATATGTTTTTCTCTTTTTTTCAAACTCCAGTTTTGGGATTCAAATAAACACATACATGGAGCATTGCATGTGCCATCCAAATATGAAGAGCACTGCTTTGTCTTGAACATGTCACAGGTCTTCATGTCTGCTCTGATTGGTTGTTGTCCTCAGTTGGGTTACTCAGCCACTCTGAAGATCTAACCCTATATTAAAGGATATAATGCTCTTTCCACAAATGTTTCTTGATGATGGTTTAGCATGTCACCTTGATAACAGTGAAGGGAAAATTAAGACCTGTGTGGCATAAAAACTGGAACTTGGTGACACACCCTACCAAGTGGGCTCTGTGGCCATCACCTTCTGCCACCTGCGCTCAGGACTGGTAACTAGCATACAGGTCATGGAGGCTGAAAGTCTTGCTGTTTGGGATGACTCCTTCTGGACCATAGTCTGGATACAAGCAAGGTCTGTCTCTTTCATTCAGTTTGCACTTCTTGCCTGAAGGCCCTCAAGATGTGGTAAACACTTACAAAGAATATTTCTTGCTCTTATCATCCCCAGCTGCCTACCTTTCAGTCTCTTGTATCAGAAAATGTTACCACAGTGAGATAAGCAGATAAGTTGGATAATGTAAACATCATGGATGTCTTTTAAATGCTTAGCCATCTATAGGTTGAAGTGGCTAGCATTCAAGTGTGACGGCCTGACTCTGGGATATTGTCTGAAAGCTCCTGTGTTGCATGCAGGCTTAGTTGGCAGCTGAATGGAACTGAGGCAATCATGAGTACTCCCACCCAATCGTTGGCTTGATCCCTTGACGGATTCATAATATGGTGGTATTAGAGGAGGTGGAGCATGGTTGGAGGAAGTAGGCCACTAGGCATTTGCCCTTGAAAGCTCTAGCTGGTAGCTTTCTCCTTCTGGCTGCCATTACATAAGCAATCAGTCACATGCTCCTGCTGCCATTCTGTCTCTGGCCCAAATCAGTGGGGAAGGGAACTGTGATAACTAATCTTGGTTGTCAACTTGGCATACCCAGGAAGACAGAACAGCAACTGAAGAATTATCTCCATCAAATTGGCCTGTGTCCATGTTCGTGGGGCATTTTCTTGAGTGTTAATTGAGGTAGGTGGGCCCAGCCTACAGTGGGCATTGCCATCTCTAGGCAAGTAGGCCTGGCTATGTAAGAAAGGTAGCGGGGCTGGAAAGATAGCTCAGCGGTCAAGAGCACTGACTGCAGAGGACCCGGGTTTGATTCCCAGCACCCACA
>NW_008480291.1:0-2248 GCF_000622305.1 Nannospalax galili
AAAAAAAAAACTGAGGTCAAGAAGCACAAAGTAACTTGCCTAAAGCATCTCAAAATTTTGGTGGCAGGATTGGGACTAGAACTCATGAATAATTTTTCAGTCAGTAACTAAGTTTCCCACTCTGACCCCTCCATTCAAACTCACCTGCTGGGAGATGTAGGGGTGCCAACCTGCTCTCCACTGAATTTCCTGGGGATACTGCTTTGCAGAACTCTGCTGCTACAGCCTGAGCGGTGAAAGGCATGTGGCCAGACCCCAAAGGCAGGCAGCTCCCATAGGCATGTGGGGACTGATGTCCAGCACAGAGAGGGGAGGAAAGACAGGGGAGAGCAGAGCCAGCCAAGTGTGTGCCCACTCACAGGCACACCCACATACCCACACATGCATGCCTGGCTGTTCTCTAGCAAAGCACTCCTCAAGCTGAGAAAGGCATTTGAGAATGTCTTTATGGCTCATTGTTGCTTGGAATCTAAACAACTCCTTTTCCTGCAGCACTCTCACCAACACCACTGCCTCCTGCATGCCATGACCACTTCCACCGCCAATACCTCCACCATCACCACCGTCTCCTGCACCGCCACATCCACCATCACCATCACCAACACCACCATCACCATCACCTCCACTCCCATCATCACCATCCACCTCTCCACCACTATCCTTGACATCACTACCTGCTGTCACCAACACCATCACTACCACTGTCTCCTTTACCACCACATCCACCATCACCAACACCACCATCACCATCACCACCATCACTAGCATCTCCATTATCATCATCGTCTCCACCACCATCCCTGCCATCACCACTACCGTTTCCTCTACCACCATCACCAACACCACCATTTTCATCTCTAACACCACCATTACCATCACCAACACCTTCACCATCACCTCCACTGTCTCCTCTACCACACCCACATCACCAACACTACCATCACCACCACCTTCACCATTACCATTTCTGTCTCTTCCATCACCTCACTATCATCATCACCACCTCCATCACCAACACCAACATCAGCACCACCACTGTCTCTTCCACCCCACCCTGCCATCACCACCACCACCATCACCAGCACGTGTGCCATAACCATCACTGTCTCCACTACCACCATTTCCATCATCATACTGTCATCACCAACACGTCCATCACCACCTCCATTACCCCTCTACTGCCTCAAATTTACTATATCTTCCACATTCCACATATGTTCCAGTTTCTAAGTAAACTGCCACAGTTAATATTCAATCTATGAAACACAGCTCCGCTCACCACTCTTTCTCAGAGGAGCAAACTGAGGTTCACCATCATTAAAGTACTTTCTAGAACCACTTGCTGGGTTAACAACAATCCCACAGCTCCTGTGTAGCTTTGCCCTCTCCATGGCTGTCGCACCCCCTATTTTCAAAAATACTAACCGCCAAACTTGGCCCCCTCCGACCAACAGGCCACCACACAGGAGAGGGCAGGCCACAGAGGATTGCCAAAAATCCACAAGAAAGCCTCTGCTCCTACCTCCCTGTCCCACCTGTATTGTGGTCAGGGGGAGATGGTTGGTATGTGGCAAAAGAATGCCACTAGTAAGCCAAACATGAGAGGACAGAAGTCAAGAGACTGAAAAAGAAGGCAGTCTGCAGTGAGGGGCACAGAGTGGTAAGACTGGGTATCTGTGGGCCGGAGAGAAGTGATGGAGGGCTGCCTACACTTCCAAGTCCTGGAGGCCAAGGGAAGCCTTCAGCTCCCATTCTCCAGCCAGGACCACCGCCTGGGGACCAGGCCTGGGGGTGGAGCAGGAGGGCAGTGAAGGTGGCTGAGAGGAGGAGGTAACAAGGTCAGAGATGAGTCGGGTGAGGCAGGGGGTGGGCGCAGAAGAAAGGCACCGAGGAAATCCAAAGCACCCACTGAGAACACCAGCAGAAAGGATAAGAGTTTGACAAGAAGAGTTCTGGTGCAGGGCGGACCAGGCCACCCTGGATACGGTGTAGAGAAAGCCCAAGGGGTTGACCTCCCCTTAAAACACTCAACAACTTGGCTCCAGGCAATACATACAGAGCTTGGCTCTTGGTGGTGGCCTGGCTATTGAAAACATGAGATCGACTGTGACCTCCACAGCCTATGGTCAAAGAAAAGGGCCGGAGCTGAGGGGGCATGGTGCAAGCACAAAGAACAGGGGCACTGAACCTCCAAAGTGGTGAAAGAAAGAAAGAAAGAGAGAGAGAGAGAGAGAGAGAGAGAGAGAGA
>NW_008480292.1:0-2280 GCF_000622305.1 Nannospalax galili
CCTCTGCAAGAGCAGCCAGTGCTCTTAACCTCTGAGCCATCTCTCCAGCCTTGGCCTTGAAATCTGGATCCTCCTGCCTCAGCCTCCTAAGTGCTAGATCAAATTACATTTTAAATTGTTCTTGTTCTATTGAGTAGACTAATTTTTAGGGAAATTTAGATTTATATGAAATTGAGCAAACAGCACAAAGCTCTGTCCTCTGGCCCCATTCAGCACAACAGATCCCACACTGACATGTTGGAGTCCCTTTGCCCTTCCAGGGTGTTCTGTGGGCTCTTTCAGGGTCTGAGGAGATGGAATCATGGCATCAGTGTCCCTCGGATGGTCACACCGTCCTAAATGTCCCTGTGAACCATCTGTTTGCCTCCTACCTTTGTTTGGTGTTTCCTGCAGGGTGAATGAGGCTTGTTCAGATGGGATAACAGAAGCCCAGCTTCAGCAACGCCTGTCAGATGATACCTTGCTCTGTGGAGTGCCAGGGGTCTTCCCATGGCCCCTGAGGGCTAGCAGGCTAGAGCTCCCCTCCCCGCTGTCTAGGTGGAAAGGAGACCCATGAAGAAGGTAGGGATCCCACAAAGCCAACGCAGGGGCTGGGCTGTTCTGTTCATGCTGCCTAGACTGTCCCGTCCATCCACATCCTGGTCCTGCAGCTCTGTAGGAGAAGATACCAGGCCAGTAGCTAGCTGACACAAGTGTAGGTACCCGGTGGGCAGGTTGGCAAGCTCTGTGGGTAACCACTCCGCCTCCGTTTACATCTGCACAGGCTTTAGGAAACAATAGAGTCTTTTCACTCTCTGGCTCCCTTTGGTCACCAAGTATTTGATGGGGTCAAGGAGGGCACAGTCCTGATGTTTCGTGGGACTTCACCATATTAAGGCATCCACTGAGGGCTTTTGTGAAGACTGTACATCTCAAGCAAGATGCAACATTCTCCAGAGACTCATGAACATCAGGGAGAATTCTGGAGACCAGCAAGCCCCAGAAGGGGGCCCAAGGCAGAGCCACACCCCAGTGTCACAGGACAGATGTCTCACTGGACAGCTTGTCTGTACAGGACAGCTCAGGAGCATTGCTGCCAAGCCCCAAGCTCCTTACTGGTCTTCTCTGATGTAATACCCATGACCCTTTCTCCCAGCAAATGATCTCATAGGTCTCCTGTCATTCTTTTAAATTTTTTTTATTTATTGTTTTTATTTTATGTATGAGTGTTTTGCCTACATGTATGTAAGTGCATCACGTGCATGCAATGACTGCAGAGGCCAGAAAAGGGTAAGGGATCCCTTGGAACTGGAGTTACAAACAGTTGTTAGCCATGTAGGTTCTGGGAATCGAACCTTGCTCAACTGGAAGAACAGCAGTGTCCCTAATCACTGAGCCATCTCTCCAGGTCCTCCTGTCATTCCTTGGAGGAGACTCTGAAGTCCCCCAAAGTGAGCATCCAGGACCTCCAGTCCTTGCCAAAAGATCAAGAGCTGTTTTCTATTCATATCCAGCGTCTACACAGAGAAGTGCCTGCGTTCCAGGCTGGGAGGATGGGTCAGTTAGTAAAGTGCTTGCTGTGTAAACATGAAAACTAAGTTTGACCCCCAGAACCCACATTTCAAAAGCTGGGATGATATACCCTTGTAATCCTGGCTCTGGGGAAGTAGAAACAGGACGGTGCCTGGGCTTGCTGACTGGTCAGCCAGCCTAGCTTATTAGGCAAGTTCCAAGCTAGTGATAGATCCTGTCTCAGGAAAATAAGGTGGGCCTCTGGTCTCCACATATGTGTGAACACACGTGTACCCATACATATAGTGCCTGGCTTCAGAGGGAAGAACTCTGTGCATCTTTGCAGTGACTGTGGCAGAGACAGACTCTGAACAAGAGAAGGCCCCCTGAAGGGCTGGGCACCACCTCCCCTATATCCCTCGACGTCACCCCACCTCTGCTTAGGGGTATCACTTCCTGCTTCTTGCACTGGGAGCCCATTTTGAAGGCCTCATGTGTTAGATCAGACCTTCCCAAACACACACCCTGATTGGCCAGAAACCTGTCCAGTCGTCTTTGAAAAAGCAATTTTTATTGAAATAGAAAACAGCCACTGATGGGTTGGGTTAAACTTTCCATCTCTTACCAACAGCGTCTCTGTGTTTGTCTAGATCAGGGAGGGTCACAGTCTAGGGAAAAGCTGACTGCATGTCTCTCTAAACCTAAGTTGTCCGGAGCAATTTCCAGATTAGATACAAAACCTCTTGGTTGTTCTGAGGAACCAGCTCTGAATGGAACTAGAGAACAGAA
>NW_008480293.1:0-2285 GCF_000622305.1 Nannospalax galili
TAAAATATACTCCCAGCCTCCCTCTGCAGCCTCAGTTTTCTGGGAATGTAGTACTTTCCCAATCAATGTGTTTGGGGGAAAGAAAACGGATTATATTGCAGTTAAACTCTGTTTCTGTCCTGTTTTTATACCTGCATCTTTGCAGAAAGGTTATGGTTGGTCCTGGTCTCTGAAGAGGTGTGGCCCACTTTAATTCCTCCCTTCCTTAGATTTCCTGGTTAAATCTAATTCTAAATTGAAGTATCAGCAACTGGGGGCCACAAATCTAAAGCCAAGTCCTTCAATTCAGTCTTTTGGGAAGAAAAGTGATACTTACATTGCCATTTGTCTGACTCATGCATATCTTTCATTTAGTTTTGTCCTTGAACGAGGGTGGAATATTATTTACTGATCACCTAAAGTCTCTGCTCCAGTGCTCTTGGAGATTCACAGAGATATCTGTATTAGAGACAGGATTAACACTGAATGCCTCCAAATTGCCCAGTGTATCATATCAAAGAAACCCAGGTATTTACATATATAATTGTGGGCATATTACTATCTTTGACTCTGTGTGTGTCTATTTATAACAATAATTCATATATTGGGAACAAGTTTCAACAGATAATATTTTGGGAAGAGCTGGTGATAGAAGAAATCGTTGGTGTCACCAAGCACCCAGTTCCTTATCATGTTGCTTTAGCTAATCTACTTACTTAATCGGAACTTCATTTTTCTTATATATAAAATAGGGTCATAGCACCAATATTAGTGAGAAAATATGTGGAAAATCTTCAACACATTACAGAATCTTCTGCAAATATTTGTTTCCATTTTGCACCAAGCCTCCCTCATGCATTCTCCAGAATACCACAACATGCGTCGTCTCATTTCATTCAGAATGTGATTTTTCTGAGTTTTGTGTCAAACATGGCAGGAAATTGTCATGTGTCTTTAACACCTGATTTAGATTTCATGCTAAACATCTTATTCTTGAACAAGAGTCCATATCCCTCTTTCGTTATACCTCCTGTGCTTTTTTTGCTACACTAATTATAATTTTTGTATCATATATATTTTTATGAATTCCTTCCTTAGAATTTATCACCAACAAGAATTCCATCTTGACAGGAGGAGTCAGTCCAATTTATTTGTTTTAGCAAACAATATTTAGATATCTGTCACAAAATAGTAGAATCAGGTAGGAATTCTTATGTGTGTGTTCCATTCAAAACATCAAGATGGGAAAGAGGCAACGTTGTTTTGGTTTTTGGTTGGTTGGTTGTTTTCAGGAAACACAGTAACTGGAGCTGATCAATATCTTATTAGGCAAACTTTAATCTTCTGAATTTAAGAGATCCCGTACAAAATAGAATAAAAAATGTGGCAGCTGAAAGTTGCCAATGAGATTGCTTCACAGGATCAGTGCATGACCAAGCACACACCCTCATCACACCTTGGGGCTCAGCAGTAGCATAAGAGTAGCTATTGCTACTTTAAAGAAAAAAAAAGACAAACATTTACGTTCAGTTTGTATCTCTTGAACTTATTTTCTTTCTTAAAAACAGTGCAGGTGGCACTATTAGCTTCCTGAAGAACATTTTTGGTACAACATGTCTACAGTCTCAAGGGAAAGCCATTAGTTCTGGTATGTATGATTTGCCTTGGTCAGAGATGATATGATTAATACACAGTCTCTCCCTTTGCACTTACAAATGGTTTGTGAAGAAGTAGTTGTGAAATTTTAAAAGTACTTACTTAAAACACAGATTGTTTGCAAAGTATATTAGCTAAAGGGCAGTGAAAATAAACTCAAATAAACTTGAGACCATAAAAGTAATATGATGCTTTATTATATCTTTAAACTGGTAAAATCCTTTGTAAGAAAACCATGGCAAATCAGCAAACTTTATGTCTTTCTCTCTAATAAATAATAATAAAGAATGCTCAGAAAGAAATGTATCAAGTTCTTTCTTATGGATGATGTAATGGAACAGAGGAATAGTTTGATTTATGAAGTTAAATATGCAATCACATCTCAAGGGACACAGCATGACACTTAACTAAGAGGACATGAAAGCAGATGCATTGGACAACTAGCTTTACTTCTTTAACGGCCCAGAAGAGGACCGTTCACAGGGAGATCTTTACCAAGATGGCGTATATATTTAAATGGAAGCCTTGTGGGTGGTAGCCTGGCTTAGTTGAAAGTATACTGTCTGGATCCAGTCTGGACAGGGTTTAAATCCTGGTTTAGCTTTAAATTCAATGTTTTCCACCTTAGGTGATTTTTTGATACTACTATG
>NW_008480294.1:0-2285 GCF_000622305.1 Nannospalax galili
GCTACACTCAGAAAAGGAAGGGCATTTGGCTGCTAAGAGCAAGGATAGTCGCAGCTTAGGTGTGTAATATTCTGGAGAAAGTGGCAAGCCTTTCAGGGCTCAGTCCTGAAGCAAGAGACCTAAAAGGGCCAGAAAAGGAAGCATGAAGATGTAGCTAACCACTTCCCTTTGGCTCACTCTGTTCCTAACAGGCTGTTTTTTTCCTGTTCCTTATTGGTGTCTTGAGTCTCTAGTCTCAGGACCTTTACCTTGGTTATCTCCTTTGTGGATATGGTTCCCCTTCCGGGTGGCTCAGAGCTCACTTCTCACTTCTGTTCCAGACTGTTCACATACCATCTTCTCAATATAACCAAGCCTGACCACCCTCCAGAAATACCTGTCCCAGGGCTCCTGGTCTTCTTGCCCTGCTCCTTTGAGTTTTCTACAGTTCCACCCCCTCCCAGCATCATGATAGCTTACTATCTGTCTTTGTTTTCTTTAGTCACTAATGGATTCCAAACATCTAAGAACAGTGCCTGGAACATAGCAGCCACTCAAGAAACATTTGTGGAATGGTGAATGGATTTCCTCAACAGCTGGATCTGATGGTGAGCCTGTAGTTCCTGCTACTCAGTAAGCTTATTACAAGTTCAAAGCCTTCCTGGGCTTCAGAGTGAGTATAAAGCCAGCCTAGGAAACTTAGCAAGACTCTTGTCTCAAAATAACAAGTTGAAAAAAAAAAAAAAGGCTGAGGATATAACTCAGTGATTTAAAACACTATCCATGGGCCAGTGAGATGGCTCAGTGGGTAACAGCACAAGCCTAATGACCTGAGTTTGCCCTGGAATCCATGATAGAAGGAAAGAATCAACTCCTGAAAGTTGTCCTCTGACCTCCAGAGTTTCACTGTAACACACACATACACCATGGCATGCCACGCCTGCACTCACACGCCCACATCTTACATACATATATACACACAAATAATAAATCAAAATCAATTTTAATTTTCTAATTATTTTTTATTTTTATTTTATGTGTACGAGTGCTTTGCCTGCATGTCTGTAAGTGCACCCATGTTGTGCAAGGCCCACAGGTGCCAGAAGAGGGCATCAGATCTCCTAGAACTGGAGTTAAGAACAGTTATTAGTTGCCATGTGGGTGCTGGGAACCAAATCTGGGTCCTCTGCAAGAACAGCAATGCTCTTAATCACTGAGCCATCTCTCCAGCACTAATTCATTTTTAAAAACATAAAAACCTACCTAACAGACTTTCTTTACATCTACTCTGTAGATGTAAAGGCCCATGACATGAATGTCCATGCAATTCAGACACAGGCTTTGCACTAATGCAATTCAGTCAAGACTTTCATCTGATAAGAACAGGGAAGGTTGAGAAATGAGTGACTATACTAACTGACTTCCTACTTGGGGGCTGTGATGCTTTACAGAGCAAGTTTGAAATCCAGAAATGGCCCTCTAACCTCAGAGTTTAGGCCTAGATATCTCTGGACAAGCAAACTCCCAGGGTCGATCTTAGATTATATGTGGGAGTATACCAAAGAAGGCAGGGTCGAGGGGCAGCATTGGGAATGGAAAGGAACCCTGAGGCTAGTGAGAACAGGGAGCTTCTGGCACGCTGAGGCAGAGGGAGCAACGGGACAGGAGCAATAAGCAGAAACAGGAGCTTCAGGGGGCTGCCAGACCGGAGCTGTGATCTTCAGGACGGGAACACAGCCACTGCCACCCAGCAGCCCAGCAGGATGGGCCAGAGGATGAGTGCTAGAGCCCCACCCCACTCCCCTTTAGCCCACCAATCTGGCTGGGGTTCCCATTGGCTGGTGGCAGTAGAGGGCAAGAGAGTTCAGCAGAGTCACAAACGCCAGCCTGCAAAGACAGGGCAGGGGGAGAATGTGGACAGTAAGCCTGGAGTGACAATCGGTGACAGTCAGAATACTTGCTTTATCCCAGTCAACCCCACTTGCTTCCTCAGGTCAGACTGGGAAACGAAGGCAGAAATAACTAAGCTGAGAAACCTGCAGTCCACACCAGCCAGGGCTCGAGGGGATCAGAATAGGGAAGAAAAGCCACAACAAGCCATTAATCCATGGGGTCCAGACAGGGGAAGCGATGCGCTTTTCTGACCCTTGCTATGGAAGCCACTGTGAGCTATCAATAAGGTCCAAGCCCAGGGACTGGTTGGAGCTCACATTTTTCGTCACCCACTCAGCCCATTCCCAGCCCTCTTTACTTCCTTCTTGACCCCGGGCAGAGTAGTTTCCCTTGCTGCATCCATTCCCAATTAG
>NW_008480295.1:0-2286 GCF_000622305.1 Nannospalax galili
GAGGGTCTGGTAGGTGATGGAGATGGCTGGATTTGTATTCACTGAGGCTGAAATGAAAAGGAGATGGCATTCAGGAAGGTGTTTGGAGTTTTTTTCCCCTGAGATTCATAGGTCAGGATTCTCATCATCCTTTTTTGGCATAACTGTGTAAGTTTACCTAAAAAGAAAAGAAGATAGAAAAGTAGTGGTAGAACCTAAAGATGGGAAAACATTAGGAAATGCAATTTTCTTGGAAAAGAATAGAGTTGAGAGCAAATAAGAGTGGTAAAAGGTTATTTTAAGTTAGAGACTTGAGTTTTATGAAGGAAGGAAAAGGATTTACCAGACACAGGCGTGTGTATCTGTATGTGTGGCTTGTATGTGTGTATGTGTGTATGCACCGTGTGTATGAACAGGTGCATGTGTTCCTGAATGCATGTGTACATGTGTGTATTTATGTGTATGTGTGTGCATGCATAATATATGTATACATGTGTGTATGAGAGCTGACTGAAAGCAAAATGCTTCATGTTTTAAGGAAAACATTCTCCACAGAGAATGAAAAATGAAATGTGATTACTAACAGGAGCTCTGTGTGCATGTGTACATGCGTGTGCATGTGTGTATGCACTACATGTGTGCATGTGTAGGTGTATATGTATACATGTGTGCATATATGTGTATATGTGTGTTTTTACATATGAAGATTCAGGTACTCATGAATTAACGATGAGGTGATATCTGTACTGAATGCATGGCCTTATTGCCTGTTTTTATTCTCTAATAACACAGGAAGACAGCTATTAGCACAGCACTGACAATATACTATAACTTATAAGTGGTCCACAGATTAATTAAAGGATACAGGAGGATGTCCATAGGTTAGATGGAAATACCCACTGTTTATAGGAACTTGAGCATCCTCAGTGGTCCTGAAACCAAGCCCTCACAGGCACCGAGAGACTATCTATATCTACACATGTATCTTGGTTTCTTTACTCACATGTGTACATTTGTGTAGAGGACTTACTTGTGAATGTGTGTCAGTGGGTGTTTATGTGACTTAGTTGACTAAAAACAAAATGCTTCATGTTTTGAGGAAAGCATTCTCCACAGAGAAGGAAAACTAAAATGTGATTACGAACAGGAGTTCTGACCTACTTTTAATATTCTTTTCATGGATGTCAGAAAAAAAAAATCTTATTAAGTCAAAATTTGTTACCAAAATAAGTTCTCAGTAAAATGCTTCTATAAATAACCTCTGGGCCTCTGCACAGGCACCCATGAAGAAGAAAGTGGCCATCATCGGAGCTGGCATCAGTGGCCTGGCCTCCATCAGGAGCTGTCTGGAGGAGGGGCTGGAGCCCACCTGCTTTGAGAGAAGCAATGACATCGGGGGCCTGTGGAAATTCTCGGTGAGTGGAGTATTGGCGTAACAGGCCAGGAAGTGAGGGAGGAGGCACAGGCAGCATGAAGCCTGAGCACAGCTCCAGGCCTCCCTCAGTGGCAGTTATGATCCCCATGGGACTGGTGCTCACAAAGTGCAACAGCAGGAGCAGGTTGGGAAAATAACCTTGCAAGTTAACTGAAAACCAGCAATGGAATAGATTGGGAAGTCTGTTTGTAGACAGAATTTACCTCTGATGATAAATCATAAGAGCCACTTGGAAATAAAAATTCATAGTTGAATACTAAGCACAATTATATAAAAAAGATACGTGACTTAGTCATTCAAAAATCTTGAGGTGAGGCTGAGGTGATGGCTCAGTGGGTACAGCACTTGCCCCTGCAAGCATGATGATCTGAGTTTGGCTCCCCAGCAACCACATAAGAGTCAGGTACAGCAGTGACAACTACAATCTAAGTTCTGGGGAGGCAGAGACAGGCAGATCCCTGAGGCTCACTGGCCAGACAGCCTGGCTAAATAGATGAGTTCCAGGTTCAGTGAGACCCCGTCTCAAAAAATAAGGTGGAAAGTGATTGAGCAAGACTCCAGATGCCAACTTCTGACCTCCTCATGCACAAGCATGCATGCATACATGTACACCTACACAAAATAAAAAGACTAAACAAAAATGTTTTAATATGAGGTTAGGACTGGAGAGATGCCCCCCAGTTAAGAGCACTGGCTGCTGTTACAGAGGACTCTTGTTTGGTTCCCAGCACCCACTGACAGCTGACAACTGTCTGTCCAGTTCCAGGGGATCCAATGTCCTCTTCTGACCTCTGCAAGTATTGTATGCATGTTGTGCACTTACATACATGCAGGCATATCAGTCACACATATAAAATAAAAATAAATTGTTT
>NW_008480296.1:0-2272 GCF_000622305.1 Nannospalax galili
GAGAGAGAGAGAGAGAGAGAGAGAGAAAGAGAGAGAGAGAGAGAGAATTCAGGGATGGGGATGTAGCTCAGTTGGTAGAGTACTTGCCTATAATGCACAAAGCCCTGAGTTTGGTCCCCAGTACCCCATAAACTGGATGTGGTGACATAAATCTGTAATCCCAGCACTCAGAAGGTGGAAGCAGGGGAATCAGAAGTTCAGGATCATCCTTCAGTGAATTTAAGGCCAACTTGTAATGCATGAGATCCTGTGGGAAAAAGAGGGGCAGGGAACAGCAGGGCCAAAAAGGGAGAGAGACAAGAGGAGAACCCAAAAAAAACAACCTGACTGGTGGATTCTTCATGATTGTCTCCAACATTGTAAGAGTAAGCAAAACCAGTCCAGCCTGTCAGAATAAGTCTTCTCCTACATAAGATGTTCTATGGGGGTAGGGGGATCCTTCATATACATTCCACAATTCATTATGATCCCTTTCTACTTCAACGTTGCCTTTACCTCGTCATAATATCTCATAAAAGAGAAAAGGAGTCCTTAGGAAGAAGTGTGGAGTAGTGGGCATTGGTGTTTGTCTTGGGGGTGTCCCTGGGGGTCATAATGTTCTTTTATGGGCCTCTGACCATAAAAACATGGAAGCTCTACTGTGTCAGATCACACCCCATCCAAATGGCAAGACACAGATGTTGCTGAGCCTGTGGTCTTTGGTGGTCTGTGGTCCTTGATAACATGGACATCCACAATAATGTCCAGGGAATCACATTCAAATGCTAGTGAGATATCAGTTATTTTACACTCTCTTAATAGCCAGACTCCTAGATGGTTCTGGCACATCAGGAGGGAACACAACTGTGCTGAGAGAAATGACGACTTGCTATGTTGTGGTTGTGATGGAAACATGAGTTGATTTTTTGCAGCTATGTCTAGGCATGTCCGGACTCCGACTCTAATGTTTTCTTTATTTTTCAAAGATTATATTAATGATAGCTATTATTCATTGACGAAAACTGAATGCTCAGCACTGTTTGCTTTCCATATGATTGATCATCTAAACAACCTTATGAAATAGTCTTTGTCATTATAATGATATAGAAATATGTTCAGAAAGATAAAATAATATCAATTTATCAGTTGTTTTCAGAGACATTAGTTTAATGAGGCCTCATGATTTTTAGATGACATGAAATAAATCATTTGAAATCCAAATGATTAAGAAACATATGAAAAGATAAAAACACTAATTCAGATGCCAGTGAACCACTAATACATACCCACCAGACTATCAACACTACTAAGGAGTCACACTATGAAATAGTGACAGGAAAATGGGAAGACCCAAGTGTAGTGGTAAAATCCTGTAATTGTAGCACTTGGGAGGTGGAGGTAGGAGAATCCGGAGCTCAAGGTCACCCTCAACTGCATAGCCAGTTCCAGGTTAACTTGGGCTACATGATACTCTATCTCTAATAAAACAAACCAGAAAAAAAAAAAAGAAAAGAAAAAAGAAAAACTGGTGTGCTAGTACAAGCCTGTGATTCTACAACTTGGATGGAGGCAGGAGGATCAAGAAGGATTTCAAGACCAGTCTGAGCTACGTGGGTGTATATGAGACACTCTCTGGAAAAAGAAAAAAAAAAAAAAGGAAGAAAGAAAAAGAAAACGGAAGCATGTACTGATATAAACGGCAAAGGCCAAACGTGCCTGGTGGGGTTGAATGTGTTCACACCCTTTGATCCCATAATTCTACACCTAGATGGTGCTACTGAGAAACTTCCGCATCTGTGTATGGGGAGACATAAACCATGATTTCTGAATGAAAACAAACCAAGTGTAGTAAACAGATATAAAATTGTGATATAATCATTTATGAAATACATATGACAAAGAAAATGGGAAAAATATATCAACATGGAGGAATCATATTTCATTTGTCAAAAATCTGTCAAAGTAAAGCGTATTGAATATGGATGCATAGGTGGTAAAACAATGGGAACAAAACAAGGCGATAACTAAAAATAAAATCAAGGTGATGATTATAGCAGGTGGGTAGGAAGACAAATAAGAGTGAAGATTTACAAGTTCCTGAAAATATTTTACTTCTTGACCAGGGAAGTGATTATATGTTTCTAGTCATTTTTTAAAGCATTATGTGTTTTATATACTATTATAGGTCAAATAAATTTTTAACAAAATAAAAGAATATAAAGAAAATAAATTATTAAAAAGCATAATTTGGGGCTGGAGAGATGGCTCAGTGGTTAAGAACACTGGTTGTTCT
>NW_008480297.1:0-2283 GCF_000622305.1 Nannospalax galili
CTGCAAGAGCAGCCAGTGCTCTTAACCACTGAGCCATCTCTCCAGCCTGAGGAATCAGATATGAGGAATCTTGTATGCTTGTAGCCATCTATAAATTTTGCCTTTGGCTGTTCCCTGCTTGAAAGGAACCTAGTATGACACAAACAAGTTGCAGTTGGGCAATGAATTAGAGTACATGCACAGAGAGGAACAGAGCTGCTCTCTAATAAACACTGTGGTAATTATACATAACCTAAAATTTATCATTTTAGCCATTTCTGTATTGTTCACTATATTTGGGGGGGGGTAGGAGGAGCCAGGATCTTCTGTAACCCAGGCTGGCCTCCAACCTGCCACACAGCCAAAGAGGACCTTGAACTCCTGATCCTCTTGCCTCTATCTTCTGAGTGCTGAGATTACAGGTATGGGCCCTTATGCCCAGTAGTGGGGATTGAACCCAGGGCCACATGCAACAAGTACTGCACCAACTAAGCTACCTCCCCTAGCCCAACTTTTAAGTATATATCCATTGTAGAAGATGATTAGAGGATTAGCTAGTTAGACTTTTTTGTTGTTATTATTGTTATTTGGGGGCGGGGTGAGAATGGAACCCAGGACTTTGTACATGATAGGCAAGTGCTCTTCCATGAAGTTTCACCCCCTAACCTTAGCAAGTCTTTTAAAGACTCTAAGGTTGCTGGTGGGCAGTGCTTTCATGCCTCCAAAATGTCATTGGTCAGCCACTATAGTAAACTTGTTATATTTTTTCATAGAGATAGTAATAAATTTCTGGTTGGCCTTGTTATCTATCAAGATTAGTTCTGTACTTCTGCTTAGTAGAGTAGGCTGAATCACTATATATAACATTTTAATAATAAACTCCTCATTCATACTCATTCAACAGTTGATTGACCATCTTTGGACCTAAGATTCTTTGAACACACTTGCCTTCTGTTTTATTTCCCCAGAATTCCCTACACAAGAGATTGTAAGATACTGTATATAAGGAATGGTACACTATTGTGTCAGAGATCATTTTGTCAATGAGGCTTGGGTAGGTGTTTCTACACAGTGACCAGTCACAGAGTGTTATTGCTCTGCAGTAACCTAACACATTCTCTGTTCTGACTCCTAATTTACCTATTATCCATCCTCTCAGAACTATAAACACTAGAAACATATTCTCTCCTGGAATCTATAGCAGTTGACCTTCCTGCAATTACAAATCTTGAGGAAATAAGCATTTCCTGTGGTTTTCATTTATTCATAATGCTGTGTTCCCAATGATGGTGAAGCAGTTTGATTCTGGAGCCCACTGGCGGTCTGCTCATTGCCTGAATGACTTTGCCATTCCTAATGATGCCATTACTCCTGCTTTATCAGTGTTTATTGCTGCAATTATTCATATGGGAAAGTAATTTTGTCTAGTACCTATTACACAAAGTAGAATTTATTACCTATTTCTTTCCATGTAGTTTTCTAGTCCTTACAGGATCGCATAGCTTTACTTCCTCTGAATGACAAAACCTACATCTTGTCCTTGATTATTGTTTTACTGCTTTGCATTCTTAGTACATCGCATACTGAATGTGCCCACAGATCTCAATGAGCAGAGTGTGGATGAGGACAGAGAAGGGACAGGCAAGCAGCTTGGGCTGTTATGACCCAGTTGTTGGGAGTGGAGAAGTTGGAAAAGGTCCTTTTAATGTTTTCTTCTTTTCTGTTTTTTTTTGTTGTTGTTTCTGTCTGTCTGTCTATCTGTCTGTCTGAGACAGGGTCACTATGTAGCTCTGGCTGGTCTGGACTCACTATATATGTGAGGCCAAGGTTGGCTTTGAATCTTGAACTCACAGAGATGCACCTTCCTCTGCTTCCAGAGTGCTTGGATTAAAGGTGTATGCCACCACGCCTGGCCTACTTTTATATGTTCTTGATACTGTTGTATCCATGTATGGGGAATTCATCCATATCATTGTTCTTAGGGGCCTTGACATCCTAAGGTAACAAAGATGTGACCTTTAAGTTAGTTCATTTGTTAGTTCATTTGTTACCACTTTAATAGAAACTGGGTAATTTATTTTTTTTAAACTTTTTTTTAAAAGTTCATTTTGTTACCACTTAAATAGAAACCGGGTAATTTATTTTTTTTAGACTTAAAAAAATTTTATTTATTTTTAAAATTTTATGTGTATGTATGTACTGCCTGTATGTAGGTAAGTGCACCTGTTGTGCAATGCCTGCTGAGATCAGAAAAGGCTGTCGGATCCCCTAGGACTGGAGTTACAGACAGTTGTTAGCTGCCAT
>NW_008480298.1:0-2288 GCF_000622305.1 Nannospalax galili
AAAACAATACAAAGAATCAATAAATCCAAGAGCTGGTTCTTTGAAAAGGTATACAAGACTGGCAGAAAGCTAGCCCAGTTACCCAAAAGAAAGAAAGAGAACTTCCAAATCAAAAAAATCAGAGATGGGAGGGGAACCATGAGAACAGACTCCCGAAAGATCCGGAATGTTATAAGGGAATATTTTATAAACTTTATCTATAGTGTAACAGACAGAAATAATTTCAAAGTTATATAATTTTCTGCTTTACATGCATGTAATTCCAAAACATGTACACTTCTAAAGGGTTCAAAATTAAATGAAATGGGATGTAAGGTTGACATACCAAACAATTGCATTGCATCCAGTCTAGAAATGTTCCCTCATGTTGTATGACTGCAATGACTTTGACAATGATGTCAAGGATCAATAATGTCAGAGAGGAGAGGATCACCAATAAGTGGGTACTGATCTACTTCTTGTCTTGGCACCACAGGCATCTCGACTATCCTCTCGGCACAGACTTCTCACTGCTTCCTGATACTTAGCTAGAAAAATTCCCAAACTTGAAAAACAGCTGTGTGTGAAAGGGATGTTTCAGCTTTATTACTTCTGACTCTGTAAATATGCTTACTGCTAGAGACACTCCCCATTATGTCCATAAGACACATAGGTTAAGAATTTTAAACCCTCAGTGACAGAACATGTCTGAAATGACTCTGCATAGACTATAAATGTTGTAAGATACTGTAGATATGGGCATAGCATTTGGAGTTTACCCCCCTGAGTCCATCTTGACACAAATTGGTTTCTGGCACATCAAATTCATATAATATTCATGATCCCCGAATGGGAAACCACACTGTCTTCTCAGATCATTCCAACTCTTTGAGATGCTGCCTTCATAGGCTACAACTGAGGATAAGGGTAAGGTAACACCCTGCCAGTAGCCTGGGATCCAGACACCACAGGCCCATACAATCAGACAGTATTCTGTCCGTCACACCTGACAGGGAGAGTGTATCAATCACTCCGACCTGTCTCACACCTTCTATTCATGGGGTCAGTCCCCCTAGTGTCAAATTAAACCTCTCCTCCTCACCTGGATTTGGCTGTTGAACACTGATTTTTCTGCAACATTTCTGGAGGTCCCTAGGGAGAAAATGATGCCTTACCTCAGTGGTAAGGGAGGGTGTCACTCCTGGACCCTCCAGCCACCTCAGCCTCTGGAACACAGAAGTGTGCACCCCTGAAGTATTTACAGTCCTTGGTCTCCAGCTCTGGACCAACTGGAATCTCTCATCTGGTAAACTGAGACTGAGACCCAGAAATGAAGTCCAAACCTGGTACTGGGCCACATATTAGACAGGTAGAAGCTGGTGGGGGCTGATCCCTTGCAGGAGCCAGCATACAAAATCTTGATGTAATTACAAGATGTCACTTGCTTCCAATCAGGAAGGGAAGGGGGCCACAAGTAAACCTTGAGTGATTCCGAGGTGCTGGCCCCATGTAAGTTAAAACAGGGATCAGGCAGCAAAATGGGCCACAACTAATCCTTGAAGTGATTCTAAGGTACTGGCCCCATTTAGGTAGAAGAGGAATTTAGTGGGAATAACTTGGGAACAACTGTATTAAACTCTGAATGATTGTGGGTGAATGTGAGAGTGACAGTAGTGGTTCCATGGATCTGCAAGGCTGCGGAAACTGCCTGGGCCTCACCCTTTGGTTCTGGTGAGGTCCTGTAACATCAAGCGGCACTCACTTTCGGGTAACTGAGCACAGGGATTGTATGTGTGCCTTAAATCATTGAGAGTCGGCCAGGCAGGAAGGCATCTGAATGAGTGAGACTAATACTCTCCACCCCTCTTATTCACAAATTACATATATTCCAGGCACATATAAGATTTCATATGGGTTCTTCCCAGTCCAAGTGTCAGAACCAGACTGTCCTCCGGGGTGATGCTGGACAACTTTATACAAGGCTATGCAGGAGATTATGGCATTAAGATAAACCCTCCAAATTACAAACATTCAGTGAAGTCCAATGACTTGGGAAAACCAAGTCATGTCAATAAGAATGGTTTTTGATAATGGATTGATTCTGTATTGCCTTATTAAGACTAAACACTTCTTACCATCCCATTCTTTACCCTCATTTCTTGAAATTGTCTTTCATAAAAACTGTTTAAACATTAGCTTGTTCTAATCATAATATAACTTCAGGCTATGGTTAGCTGTGAGTGAAAACGAAATGTATGATTCTGTTTTCCATCACTTGTTGAGTCTGAAACCCAGTTAGAAATATTTAT
>NW_008480299.1:0-2252 GCF_000622305.1 Nannospalax galili
TCTCTCTCTGTGTGTGTGTGTGTGTGTGTGTGTGTGTGTGTGTGTGTGAAGAGAGCGAGTGAGAGTGAATGAGAGAACAAGAGCGAGAGTGAGAGTGAGAGCAAGATCAAGAATGTTAACACAGTCGTTCTGGAGAACAGTATGAAGGCACCTCAAAAAATTGAAAACAATAGTTACCACATTTTCAAGTAATTCCTCTCCTGGGTATTTATCCAAAGGACCTGAAATCAATGTGTCAAAGGGATATCTGAACTCTCACAGTCATCCCCGTGTTTTTGATATTTATGTCTATACCAGCAAAGATTTGGAAACAACCTATGAGCCCAGCAGTGAGACAACTGTTAATCAATTATGACATAATCTGTATGTCAGAGAAGTTTGAAACCACTTAAAATCGTATTCCAAAACATTCTAATAACATGAGGCCTCTTTAAGATTATGCATAGAAATAATTCTGAATATAGAATGTGATCTCTTGGCAGACACCACACATAGAGACATATACACATACACATACACACAGACACACATGGATACACACAGACACAGACACAGACACATACTGGAAATATGTCAGAATACTAAGAGTTCTTACCATTCTGTGGCGGTGAGATTACCAGTGATTTTAGATTTTTTCTCTCTAAACAATTGAACAGATGAACTTAAGATACACCACAGTCTGAGTGATCTAGACAAAGTCCTTTCCACCTTTTCCCAGCAGTGCTTGCCCTGCACATATGAGATGGTCCTTAATATGCAGGTGAGCTGTGCTGCTGTCAACTGGACCACAGTTCTCCATTTTTCACACAAACACCTTCCTTATTAAACCATCCTAATCTTTTAAATGATCCACAGAGACTTTTCTATGTGCACTGTGCACAAAGGCAATTTACAGATCCTTTGCTTAATTATGTAAGGCCTTTCATTGACATGAAGCATATTTGCTTTAAAAGTCTGAAACTGAGCCTCTCTACTCTTCTTATTTTATTCTTCCATTTTTAATTTTTTCTTTTTAACATTATGTGTGTATGTGTGTCTTTGTTTTTGTGCACATGAGTGCAGTGGTCGTGGAGGCCAGAAGAGGGTGTCAGATCCCCCTGGAGCTGCAGTTACTGGCCATTGTGAGCTGGTGGCATGGCAATTGGGAACTGAACTCTGGTCCTCTGCAAGAACAGTGCGTGCTCTTAACCATGGAGCCGTCTCCGTGAGATGGCTCTCTTTCTACGCCTATTCAATTGGTTTTTGAACACTCAACTTACTTTTATGACATATCAGTTTATTCATGAATAAATTAGTTTATTGTTAAAATATTGGTTCACTGTTCACTACCCATCTTTCTGCAATACATTAATTGCTCTAAAAGCTTCCTGTTCATTAAATGTGTCTCCTCAGCCAGATCAGGGACAGTAAACCTAAATGTCCCTCAACTGAGGAATGGCGAATGAAATGTGGTACAGTTACACAATGGCATTCTACTCAGAGGTAAGAAAAGATGAAATTTGTAGGTAAATGGATGGAACTAGAAACTATTATACTAAATGAAGTAACACAGACCCAGAAAAGCAAATGACGTGTATTCTCCTTCATTTGTGGATCATAGCACCAATCCTTTATATGTGAATATATATTCTGATGTAACACCAGGAGCCAGGAAAACGGAAAGGGAGTATGGAGGTGAAGGAAAAGAAAAAGCCTGGAAGGGGGGATAGTAGGAACAGATGAGGACCTTGGGGTATTCAACTGGGAAGGGAGGAGAGAAGGATATACAAGGAACCATGGGGGTACAGGGGAAGAAGGAACTCAAGAGAGGGGGCTAATAGGAGACAGGTATTATGAGGGGGAAAATGGGGGCACTTAAACTGGGGAGGGAGGGAGCTGGTTAGATTGAGAGTGGAGAGTAAAATAAAGCTTAGGTGGTGTAGAAAGCCAGAAGGAAATGTATTAACTTGAAACTCCCCTGAAAAAATATACATACAATATCTGAACATGAATGCATATGTACACCTGAAATATATCTCTCTCTATATATATCTTAATATATATTTGTATTTATCTAGAGAGATGATGATGATAGATGATAGATGATAGATATATATAGATGATAGATACGTAGATAGATGATAGATATATATAGATGATAGATATGTAGATAGATGATAGATAGATGATAGATAGATAATCTCACAGTGCCAGACAAAAGAAACCTCCCTTCAAGTTATTGGTCAGGGTAGTCCAAGAGACTCCCAAAATAA
>NW_008480300.1:0-2288 GCF_000622305.1 Nannospalax galili
TTATTACCTACTGTATTAACTGTGAAAATTTTTAGGTGATAAACAAAAAAGAACAAGTAAGGATTCTGGACGAGTATATTCATTTTCAACTCATAAAAAATGGTCTACAGAAAATTTTGTAAAACTGTAATCAAGTCACACTGGTATGTTATGCATTTGTTCATGGAAATATACATTTTGATTTAATAATAATGAGATTACCAAAAGGAAAATTATCACTTTAGGATAGGTAATCTTTATGATCCAAAAAACTAAAATCACCTGTAGGTGTAGCTCTTTATCCAACTGACTGATCCCTTGGGCAAGTTTTGCTAGTTGTTCAGCAATTACGGCTTGATGAATAGATTGGGAAGTGTAAGTCTTTACATCAAAGTCTTCATTTAAAAAGTCACTGTAACATTCTAGGGGGAAAAATAAGGAAGTTATTTACCTTGTATGATAACAGTTATCAAATAAATCAACTGTAATAAGTAACATAATTTGCAACCTTCTATACACTTGGGACTATTGTAACTACTTCCTATAATAATGAGGAGGAACTGGAGCAGGCAGCAGCAGGTGAAATGTGGTAATCCTTATGACAGAGTACTATGCTCCAAGTACTGAGCTAAGTCTGTGCATTGACTATTCCCACACTACCCTTTTGGAATGATCATTTTCCCCATTTCACAGATGTGGATCAGGGATGCCATTGTCTGGAGTTTCAAACCAAAGAGTATATCTGCAGTGTCCAGACTCTGAATCATTCTGTTATGTTTCTAAATGTTTAGCAAAAAAAAAGGATGGAAAATACTGACTAGAAGACTGAAAACACAACTATTAACCATAGCCTTTACTACAAGAAAATGAGGTCACTGCTGGGAAGAATATTTAAGGAAAACTGACTACTTATAATTTTGATTGCTTCAGGAATCTCTAGGCCAGTACACAAACATTATATAATAAAGTGAATCTAGAATTTGAGTAGAAATAAGTAAACACAAACTAAAAGGTAATATTGAAATTTAGGACTTAAAGGTAAAATAAGTAGATATAAAAATTATGTCCAAATAGACTTATAAAAGGCAGGAAAAAGAAATGATGTATTTTTTTTTAAGTCCCTCTATAAGAATTCCACACAACTGTGAATGAAAATATAATAGAGATAATTGAAAGTTAAAAATAGATAAAGTAGCTTAAAGTAGGAATACACTACAGCCTCCTAACCATATTATATATATAAACTAATAAGCAAAATATTACTTATAAGAATATTTTATTTGCCTATGCTCATTATAATATATGCCACTTGAGGAGATGTTTCTTTTGTTTACTGGTACATCCTTGGGAGTCTAAACATTGCCAGACAATGGCAGTAACTCTATGTGGGCTGAATGAATTACTCTGTATATCACCTAAAAGTGTCACTGTGCTAAGAGCATGATATTCTTAACAATTCTCACACTGGAGTGAAAGGAATATTGTCACTTTGGCCCTAATTCTGAAAATCACATTTCCTTCCAATTACGAAGTTTTTCTTGGAATTAAGAATTCTGTCAGACAAATGGTGAAGGTCATTCCACATAAAAGGAAGGTTTGATATCTGCAGATATCAAAATGACATACTTTGAAAAGGGTAACGTTAAACTTAGTAGACCTAGATCATAGGATGTATGTGTAAGGCAGAAAGTCTAAGGAATGACAGATGAAGTTACAAAGGAAGACTGGAGGGCAGTTTGAAAAGAGGTCTATAAGGCATTCAAAATATTCAATTTATATTCTACTTAGGGTTCTAAAGCCAAGAAAGAACACTAGTAGTTTTGTGTTCTACAACAATTTTGGCAGTAACATAGAGGATGACTAAAAAGGGATTAGTTGCACAGCAGTGTGCTTGAGTTGGCTCCTACCAGCTTTTAGCAGCCAAATGTTACATTTTCAGGAATTCTATGAGCCAGCTGATATCACAAATCAGACATGGTAAAGGTATTTATACCAAAGCATATGCAAATACTAACAAAAATCAGGGCTTTTTCTATTTTCCAAGAAAGTTGTAGCCAATACATATACCCATGGTAAAAAATCACAAAGGTCAGAAAAGCGTGGTACTGTGTTAACAGCCCAGGTGAGATAATGAAGGTAAAAATAAGAGAGTGCCACTAAGAATGCCAAGCAAGAGCTGGGCGTGGTGGTGCACACCTTTAAACCCAACACTTGGGAGGCAGAGGCAGGCAGATCTCTGTGAGCTTGAGGCCAGTTCTAGGCCAGCTGGGGCTAAAGGAAGACCCTGTCTCAAAAAAAAAAAAAAAAAA
>NW_008480301.1:0-2283 GCF_000622305.1 Nannospalax galili
TGAGTTCCAGGACAGCTGGGGCTACAGGGAGACCCTGTCTCAAAAAGCCACAAAAAAAAGTGGATGAAGATTTTTTTGTTTATCTTTTATATCTAGAAAAATGGGGAGGATTTATGAGAGAAGAGAAATATGCCTCCTACTTAGTATTTCAATAAAGATGAAATAATTCTATGGTCCTAAACGTGGAAAATGTTTTCTCCATTTCCAATATCTTTAGTAAACTTCCATGAACAATATATGAATTACATAGAGTGTAAATTACGTGTGGCTAACAAGAACATATCAAATTCCAACACAATTTCACTTACAATTTAGTTCAGTGAGGTGAGAAAAAAAGGTTACTTAAAAAAAACCGTGGAATTGCACTACAGGAACATTGGGGACTGTGAAGAAGAGTTGAATAACATTGTGTTGAAAAGGTCAATGATTCCTGTTGATATTGGTAGTGAATAGGAAGGGCCTTTGGGATTGCCAAGGGTTCTTTTGGGGATGTGTCTTGCAGTGGAGGTTTTAAGGGTCAGATCTTTGAGATAAGGAACAGGATTCATTTTTCTCACAACGGGTCTGAATGCAGAGGTCATTCATGAACTCTTTTGAATCACATTTTCCCCAAAGACTCAAATAAAAAATGTGAGTTAATAAAAGTGTAACAGTAAGGTTTTCAGGAGACTGGGGAACCATTACTCTGCTCCATTTAACTGAGTTTAATATCTTGTTTGGAGAGAAAGTAAAAATACAGGAAAATAGTAAAGAAACTTTTGGCCAAAAAAGAAATAAACTCAACTGGACTCATTTCTTTACTACTGTGGTTGCCTTCTTTAAATGTGTTTCTCCTCCTTAATACTCATGGTTTTTGAAGGTAGAGCTTTATTTCAAATAAAGTAGTGACTGCTGTCAAATTATTTTAGTGCTTGATGCAAAAAATCCCTAATATTAAGGTGAGAGTCAGTTAATAAGGAAATGTATTCTTTCTGGGCCATGGTTCCTTTTGACAAACACCTTCCCACAGTGTGAGATCTATGTGAGATCTGTTATCATCCCTAGCAGCTAAATACTATGCCACATACTGCTTTTCTTCTTTAATGGACGTGGATATGTTACTGTGAAACTGGATGATAATAAAGATTGGAGTGAACAAAAATTCATATGCCTTTCCCATAAATAAAGTAGATGTGGATGATTTAAGTTATATTTTAAAAACTTTCATCAAGATAACTTTGTGTAGGCTTGAATTAAGGGATACTTTCCAGCCCATGTGATTTGTAGGCCAATGGCAGACTTGGAGCCTTCAGAACTTGCCTTATGATGCAATTATAAGAGAAGCCAGCATTTCACACCAGATCTTAGTTGAGCTTCCAACTTATTTGATGTTCTCAGAGCCATTAGAGCAGGCTGTGGTGAACTGGATTGATAAGTCCTTAAGGGGTGAAACTTTGTTATAGCATAAATGACATCATTTAACCATTATCAAATACTCAGTTCCTGGCCCTTTTAAATAAGTTGATATAACTTTTAAAAATATAATAAAATATTTTTATTGAGTTTTTGTGCATTTCATCTAATAGATCTTAATCAAATTTAGAAATCCTTCCCTATCTGTGCTCCCCCATAGCGGACCCCCCCACTGGATTTTATGCATTCTATCATATATGTTAAGCCCTATCCAGTGAAGCATTTGTACCCAGATGTCCCTCAGTGCAAGTTTAGACTGGTGTTTAGTCAGCCTATGTAGAGTCACTCCCTTAAAGAATGTCTACTCTCTCTTACCCAGCAGTAATCAGTTGCCAATAGTTCTTGAACTATGTTTGGGGCCTTCTGCCCATTTCCATCTTTCTATGCTGTGTTTCTGTCTGATTGAGTCAGCATGGGTCTTGTACATGCTGTCATAATTGTTGCAAGCTCATATGAGCAAGTTCCTAGAGGCCTGAAAGCCTCTGTTTCCTTATGTAAGTACCAGCCTTGGCTCTTACAATCTTTCCGCCCTCTCTTCTGCAATGGTCACTGAGACATGGGTGGGTGATGTTTAAATATAGGAGTCCTATCCAGAGACGTGCACTATGCTGTCTCTTATACTCTAAAACAGTCAGTTGTAGCCTTCCGTGTGCATTGAACTTTGTTGTATGAGGAAGATTCTCTGGTGAGAGTTGAGGGATGTCTTAGTATTCTCTCTACCCTCAGTTCCACTATGTTTCATGAGCCTTACTTAGGTGTAGAGGTTCCACTGTAGCTGTATCACTTAGGGCTAGGCATCTCTCAGACATATATTCTCTGTGTGTGACTAGT
>NW_008480302.1:0-2183 GCF_000622305.1 Nannospalax galili
CACACACACACACACACACACACACACACACACAATGGTTGCTTAATCACCAAAATCACCGCCATAAAATAGGTGTTTATTAATTGTGCCAACTCACCCAAGTTACCTGTCCCTGCTGAGGGGCAGTGCTCTGGTCTGAAGAACAGAGATGGTAGTATCTGCCTCATAAAGTCACCAGGAAATGAGGGACTCACAGATTAGCCCTGCGCCAGAACAAGACAGAAGCTCCAGGAGAATGTGCACATCTCCATGCCTGGAACCTGAGTCCTGAAGAAATTCTCCTGCCACAAATCCCACAGCTAAGACCAAAATTTCTAATAAAAACAGTCATTTGGTTCACCTACCCTCCTTGGTTAACTGTTGGTTCAAATAATAAATTAATTGTTTAAATTGTGTCATTTCCCCTAGATTATATACTGTGTCAAGACACATTTGATCAGTAAAAACCCAGAGCCCCAAAGATCAAAGTGCTTCCTTGGAAATAAATGTTTCCACCTGGAAGGAGGCTCAGGAGACAGAAGGAACTGAGGAAATTCACAAAGCTCAGGAAGCTCAGGAAACTTGGGAAACTTAAAAGACTGACCAGGCTCCTCCTACCAGAGACTCTCCAGGCGCCCTGTAAGTTACTCCAGAGCTTCGGAGATGAGCATTTGAGGCCTCACCTATTCTGGGTGAGGCTCTCCAGTGATGAGCCTTTGGGTCACCCGCACTCCTGTAAGTGACCGCAGTAAACTCAGTGTTTCATTAAGCTGGACTTGGGGAAATCATTTCTTTAGTGTGTTGTTGGTGTCCTATCTGGGGTGAAGATTATGTTCATGTTGCCCCCTGAAAAGCCACACAAGAAGTGTAAACCCTCGTCCTACTGTTAGTAACCCTCTTTAGGGTGACCCCGTGACCTCGCACTGCTGCCCAAGCCAGCCTTGGCATGCTGAAATCTCTCTGCTATAATTACTAACAGTGCCCCTTTGTTCTCAAAGCATCCTGGTTTATCACACTTGCTTTGCCCATGGCTGCATCGTCATTAGCAGACAAGGACCGTGTGTGAGTGTTCGCGGACTCCTCAGCTCTGCACAGCAGACGCGTCTGGTTCATCTAAGGTTTTCCACAGCTTATGGTGGATTGCTTCCAACTGCTGTCACATCTCCTTGAAATCCCCGTCCTGCTTTCTCGATTCTTCCTCTTTCAGATGCTCCTCTGGGGGCGTGGAGTTTGGAGGTGAATGATCTGGACGTTCAGGACTGCGGCCTGGCTCCCCAGCCCACTGGCGGGTAAATCACTTCATCTCTCCCAAGACCACAGAGCCCTCATCTGCAGAGTGGAAGAACAGGCCCTCCTGGAACTATGATGTAGAGCCTAGAATGTGTTAGGGCCCATTAGCCATATGATCAGCCCTTTACAGGAACAACAGAAAGAGATCAGGCGAGTCCAGCAAACAGAACACGCCTCCTTCCTGGTTTCCATCACGGTTGTCCTTGCTAGGCACCGACACAGCCCACGGGGCTTGACTAAGAGTCCTTTAATGATGCCGCCACTCTGTCTCTGAGTACATGAGGGCTGCATCTCAGTATCTGAGAGCTGCATGGGGTTGGCTCCTCTTCCCCTTCCAACCATAGACACTAACTTATCCCTCAGAGTCACAGCGGACACAGCTTCAGTCCAAAGGGATGGATTTGGGCAGAATTTCAGTCTTCCAGCTTAAGCTGAGCTCACCAGAGTGCTTTCTTAATTGTGACAGTTTTATACATCTATATAACAAATCTTAGTCGTTTTCACCCGCCCATCTCCTCTCTCATCCCCCTCACCCCGTTAGCGCCTTCTTCCCAACAAGCCCTCCTCCTTCATGTCTTCTGTTGGCCTGGGGCCCACAGAGTCTAATTGGAGTTTCTTACTCAAGTGTGAGCGACAGGTTTATTCCCTGGAACAGGGGCAACTTAACAGTGGCTACCCCACCAAAGAGAGTGACACTCCGTAACTGCCGATAGCACCTCAGGGAGGGGTGGGGCCTCGTGGGCGCCTTGTCCATTCATGAGGGAATGTCGACAGGCTCGATCTTGTGTGGCTCTTGTGCAGATGACCACACAGCTGCAGGGACCTCGCCGAGTATAGTGCTGTGTCCGGTCCAAAGACATCTTTTTGCCACACAGCTCCCCCTTCCTCTGGCTCTCACAGTCTTCCGGCTCCCT
>NW_008480303.1:0-2288 GCF_000622305.1 Nannospalax galili
AAAAAAAAATTAATTAACCAAGAGCTGCTTTAGATTTTTGAGCATTACTATAAATATATATGGTTTAAAATATGTATGGCTTCAATACATACATAAAATACATATGACTTAAAACATAAAATAAATATGGCTTAAAACATATATGGAAATAATCTGGAGGATCTCCTAGTTAGCCTCTGTTGTATAGGAATGTCCTCCGATTGGCAGACCATGGAACAGATGCTTTCTTCCCAAGTTTGGTTGCACCTCCTTGCCTAGGATCCTCACAGCAAGAAAGGAGGGGCAGGAAGAGGCAGCCACACCTCCCAACCAACCAGTCAGCCCTAGTTGAATGAGGGGGAGGGGCTAATGGTATATAAACTGAGGAAGTCATGGAGAGGGTCTCTCACCATTTTGTTTTGTGCTGCTGCGGGGAAGTCACCATCCATGCCTGGATGGAGACTTTCTAGTGAGGCCTTAGGAGGGGAGCACACACACTCCTGTAAGTAAACCCTCACCCACTGCTCTACAAGTAAGTCCAATAAACTCACTGGTTTCCCAGACTGCAGTTTGGTGAAATTGGACCTCTGTTTGTTGTAGGGACCAAAGGAGGAGGGTGCCAGATATCATTTATACCTCCCAGAAGGAATTTAGGCTACAGCCTCAGTAATCAAAGACATAGGCCAGAGTTACCTGAGGACTTGACAATTAGGGGAGATCAAATTGGCCCGAGTGCATTTTCTTGATGGCTAACTGATGGAGGAGGGCCCAGTCCACCACCATGCATAGTCCCATCCCAGGCGAGGGCTCTTGAGCTGTTTTAAAAAGGCTAGCTGTAGGGCTGGAGCGATTGGATCAACAGGTAAGAGCACTGGCTGCTCTTTCAGAAGACCTGGGTTTGGTTTCTAGCACCCACATGGCTAACAACTGTCTGTAACTTCAGTTCCAGTGGATCTGAAACCCTCTTCTGGCCTCTGTGGGCATTGCATGACCCAGGTATACTTACATACATGCAGGCAAAAGACACAAAAAATAAAAATAAATTTTAAAAAATTTAAGCTAGCTGAGCAAAAACAGAGCAAGCCAACAAGCAGCATTCCTCCGTGGTTTCTGCTCCAAGATCCTGCCGAGGCTTCCTTCAATGACAGCCTATAGTCTGTAAGCTGAAATAATTCCCTCCTCTAAGTTGTTTCTGGTCATGGTGTTTATCATAGAAACAGAAAGCAAACTAGAACAGGGTTATGTTAAGGGCAGAAAGTTCTAAAAGAAATCCAAGATACTAACACTGGCTATGTTCATTCCACAGGATGATTCCTTGTTTCTAGGAATGGGGGTGTGGGGAGGGGGGAGACAGAGGCTTGGCAAATACTACTGGATTCTGCTCTCAATTACTATCCTGTTATAGGATCTTAAGTTCACCATTTGGTGTCTATTTCTGTTCTACCTGAATAAATCTCAAGGTATAATTTAGAGACTGATGAATCTTTTGTGTAAAGAATTGAATAGTTAATTTCATGGCTTTGCTATCTTGTCCCACAGCTGCCTGACTCTTCACTGTAATGTGAAACTAGCCGCAACCACTGAATGGCTATCACTGTGTGCCAGTAAAACTTTATGAGACCCTGTTATTTGGTTTGTAGACTATTCTTTGAGAAACACTTGAATAATACCTACTCACTAAAGATAATTTAATAACATTTCAAGAGATAACATAGAGATAAAATAAAGCATAAAAAGACTGAATAAACAGTAAAAGAATTGTTTGAGAGAGAAGATGGTGTCATAAGGTGAATATTTTCTACAAAAATAACAAAACCCAAAGCCAAGATCTAGAATCTACTTTTGATAAAAATTATCCACCATGGGATTTAAACCACATTTAGAAAATCTCAGGCATCCCAGTCAATCTCTGGGGTGGTCATCTACTCTTTCAAGTTCCTAAGCATTATTTCTTTCGTTAGAGGGTTCATTATCATGTTAGGGAATGTGACCAACCCAGGCTGGCCTAATTTGTCACTATCCTGATTATTTTCTCACTAGAGGTCAAGTTTTAAAAACCCTTTCCTCCAGTGGAAGATACTTACTTAATATACAAGAGGGACAGAAATCATTCCATCCTTGGTTCACATTTCTTCTCGATGCCATAAATCCTTGTGATGCACCACCAAGGGGCATCAGTCTCCTAGATGCTGACCCCAGTATCAACAGATTGCCAGTCTAACTGTAAGCAGCAGTATGGGCATGGTCTGAACAGGAAAGACAGTTCAACTATTCCTTGCGGTTCCTCCAGTACCCTGGTTTTTTTTAAA
>NW_008480304.1:0-2289 GCF_000622305.1 Nannospalax galili
GTGACACCTGAAACAGTATGCAAATGTATAATTTTTTCCCTAAACTCTGTTCTTTCTCTTGTGGATTGAGAGTAAGAACTTTGAGCCTCCCAGTAATTGGTACGGCTCCTCAGTATTGATGCTGCACTCACCTAGCATGTTTTTCCCATCTCTCAGCCTCTGTCTCTTTCTCTCTCTGTCCCTGTGCCTGCTCAGTCTCTTGCTGCTTTCCATCTCCACAGATAATTTGCATACGGCTCTGTTGCTACTCTCAAGACCAAATTCTTTGTTTCATTTATACAAACAATATTTTAATTTTCTAAAGACTACAAAACTATGTTAGATTAATTTCTAAAACCTTCATAATATATGCTGCTATTAAGAAACTTTAGAGAGCTCCATGTTCAACTCTTTGCCAAAATTTTAATTGGGTCATTATTATTTTTTGATGTTTAGTTTTTTGAGTTCTTTGTATATTCTAGTTATTACCCCTCTGTCAGAAGTATAACCGATATTTTCCCCATTCTGTCGCTTGCTTCTTCACTCAAATGATAGTATCCTTCGCTTAAAGATTTTTAATGTAATGAGGTCCCATTTATCAGTTGCTAGACTCAATGCTTGTGCTATAGGAATCCTGTTCAGAAAGTCCTTTCCTGTGCCTATAAGTTCCAACGTATTTTCTACTCACTTCTCTATCTGATTCAGGGTGTCTGGTCTTAGGTTGAGGTTCTTGATCTGCTTGCAGTTGAGTTTTATGGATGTTGAAAAATAAGGATCTAGCTTCATTCTTCTACATGCTGTTTTCCAACACTGTTTTTTATAACATACTATCTTTTCATCAGTGTGTATTTTTGTCTCCTTTGTCAAAAATCAGATGGCTGTAATGTGTGAATTTATATCTGGGTCCTCAATTCTATTCCACTTATTAATGTGTCTGTTTTTATGTAAATACCATTCCATTTTTATTACTACATCTCTACAGTATAGTTTGAGGTTAGAGATGGTAATACCTATAGCAGTTATTTCATTGTTCAGGATTATTTTGGCTGTCTTGCATTTTTGTGTTTCCATAGGAAATATGAGATTATTTTTTAAAATTTCTGTGAAGAATTTTATTGGAATTTTAATGAATTTGTAGGCTCCTTTTTAGATAGTATTAAACTGGCCCATAATGACTATTTTTTATACCCATACATTAATGCATCTCTCAACTCTCATCGGAAAAGCTTCCTTATGAAGCAGATGGTGATTAAAAACAAAAATCACAATTGGCCAGTGTGCAGAGAATAAGAGGCTGCAGACTGTTTGTCCCTGAGCAGGACACCTATATCAAAATTCTTCCTCCAAGGCACAGGGATCGTTGCAGAAGAGGAAGTGGAAAGATTGCAAGAGATAGAGGAGGTGGTGACCATAAGAAAGTAGAGTTTTCCGAACAGTTTGTCAGATTCTCATACGAACTCACAACAGTGTTGACAACATGCACAAGTCCCATGCAAGCCCAAGCTAGACCAAATCCCAGTATACATGTGGAGAAGTAGGTAAGAAACCACAACCCTGCCTGAGGACCTGCTGGCAGCTGATGACTCCTGGGAGGGGAGAGTCAATCTCTTTCTGGGATGTGACCCGTAGTAGGCTAACCAGGCTCCAGTGGACATATGGAGACACAAATTACACTCTATCAGCCTTATTACATATAATAAAGTACATTAAATTGGGGGGCAGTAAGGAAAGGTGAGAACAGGTGAGGACATCTAAATACCTTCAAAAGCATTACATGAAAATTGAAAAAAATATCTTGCTTTCTCTGATTACCTGGGTATGTATAGAGACATAATTTACAGCACTCATGTCAAAATCTTTAATAACAAATTTGTAAACTTTTGTTTTCCACACTGATGAACAAATATTTATTGAAATGATAAGTTCCTTCCCCCACATTGGCATGGGAACTCTTGCAGGTTATTTAATCTTTTAGGGACTTGTATGCTTCGCTGAATGAGTCTAATAGAATTTGCTCAGGAAAACTAAAATCTCTTGAGGAGCTGATGTAAATTGCTTTGCTCAGTATGGATCCTGAGTTGTGCCGGAATCAAGGCATGGACCTACAGTTAGTTGTAAACATGACCAAAGTATGAACCTGTCTGTATGTTCGGGAAGTAAAGTCTCAGCATCAGTTTCAATTTTCCGGCCTTGCTTATACACCTGACCTCTAAATTTGTAAAGAATTTTAGTTTTTTTTCCTAACGATTCATTATTTCTGTGGTATTTTATCTCCATGTCTCACCCCCCGCCCCATGTGTGTGTGTGTGT
>NW_008480305.1:0-2290 GCF_000622305.1 Nannospalax galili
GAGAGTCAACTATATACTACATGATTTATAGTAAGGAAAATCAATTTTGTACAAACCATTTAACCAATATCAGATACGATGTTTGGTGTTCAAGATGACAAGGGTCTGAAGAAATGCTTGCTGTGGTGAAGAATGTGATTGTCGGACACAATGACCCTGAAGACGACCTGTGTGAGTGAGAACACCACTGCTTTGACTAATATCTGAAGGGAGCAACTCAAAGTAGGAAATTTTATTTGGCTTCCGTTTCAGAGGTCCCAGCCCATTGCTCCCTGGTTTCACTGCCTTCAGCCCCGTGGTGGGGAAGAGTGTCTCCCACACAGCATCAGGAAGGGGCTGACAGCCCTTCTCTGTTCCCCTTCTGCTCCATCTGGGCCCAGCCTGGTGGATGGTGTGGACCACATTCACAGCAGCTGTTAATTAACCATGTCTGGAAAAGACCTCAAAGTGGTACCCAGTGTGCCGCACCAATTCCCCAGGTGTTCTCTAATTGAATCGAGCTCGCAATCAAGATTAGACATCGAGACATCTTCAGCTCCTGATTAGCTTCATGTTCCTATGTAAACTAAGTTTCACTTGTGGCTGAGTTATCCAGGGATTACTTAGCGCTCTGCTGGATTTATTTATAAACCTTCTGTAGCAGTATCTGATGGTCATAGATGTATTGATTTGGCAATGCTGGGATGCTCTGTGGTTTCAAAACTGCCACTCTGCACATGACAGCCAGTGAGGAATGGGCTCTTCCCAGAGATGAAAACCTTGAAGACTGGCAATACTGTTCTGCATAACAGGTGGAAATCTAGAGGCACCTGCTTAGTGATGGAATGATTGCCCTTCATTTATATAAATCTTTTCATTTTAGGAGCTCATAGTGGTTCAGAAATGCCACCCAGCGATCTTTGTGACAGTATAAAGAGACCCTGAAGGGGCCTATTAAAATGGTAAGTGGGCCTGGTTGTAGTTAGGCTAATCACAGGTAACTTAGGGGCAAAAGAAAATGATCTTCACAAAGGGATTGGTTTGTATGACTTCCTAAGGTGGAAACATTTGACAAGGGGATCCAGCTCTGACGTGGTTACTGCCACATCTGCGTACCAAGGATGTGATTAAACCAGCTCTGAGCGGGGCGAGGCAGCACAGCAGTGAGTTAATCTAATAGTCTCAGGAAGCCCAATTTGTCCAGAACAGAATCTCTGAGCAAAATTCCCTCAGTAACTCCATCTTTTCCCTCTCCGTGTTTGCTGCCAACAGATATAAATATATCTGAATAGCAAATAGATTTAAAGAGGAGCTGAGGCTTCATGCTCCTCTTGTACAGCTGCCACACAAACCACCCAGCTGAATGAAAATGATTCAGATTAAGGGAGGTTTTCATTTATCTGATCGTTGCTTAGAGTCTGGGTGTGTTAGTGCATGTCCATAGAGAGTACAGGGGATCTACAGAGATGCTGAGCTGGAAGCAGCTTTTCCTTTATCTGTATATGTGTGGGTGTGTGATCGCATTCTTCTTCTGAGTAGACTACTAAAAAAATTCACAAGCTTTTCAAAGATGTTGATGAATTACAGAGTTAAAGAGCAATGCGCTTAAGCAATAACAAAGTTAGCTGGGTAAAACAGCCATGTACAAACTCACTTCTTTGGATGCACTTTGGGGTTATCTCTACTTTTTTATATGAATCTCATCTTCACTGAACTTTAAGGTTCTTAAATGCATAAATCAAAGTGTGACACACTGGGCAGCCCCTGTCTGTTCCCATGGCTGATATAATAGCTATCCAGATGGAAATGGAGCTCTGGGCAGCTCCTTTATCTCCCAATGCATCATTATTTCTCAAATTTGAAATGAGCTTGCTACTGGTGCTCATTGCATGGACTTGTGAAGACTAAATCTGTTAGAATGTTAATGCGATAAAGATACCACTCAGTGCATAATAAGTGCTTGGTAAGTGATGCTCACCATTATGAAATTTATAATCACCTAAAAAAACATTGTGGATTTGCTTATTGCCATAAACCTTTGGGAGCAGCAAGTTGAGCCATGGTTGAGGCCACCTAACTGGAAGAGCTTAAAAAACCTGTCTTGTCCTGTTTTCTGTGACTCTGATGCTGAGGTTGTGAAATGAGGAAGCATTAATACCTCTGATATGGGCTGATTGTGGCTAGACAGTAAAACGACTGCTCTGCCATCCAGGCAGTGGGAGCCTCCCACAGACCTGTACATGTTTTTAAAGGAGAAGGAGAATTATAACAGAAACTTATTATAGACGGGGCCAGGACACACTTGGTAATC
>NW_008480306.1:0-2290 GCF_000622305.1 Nannospalax galili
AACTGCAGCTCTTCCTTCTTCATCTAATGACACCTTGGTATCTCGAAATAGTGATGCAAGACCAGGACTTGCGTAATAGAGACCAGGACTTAGACTGACAGCAAGCCCTTGGATCCCCAAAGTCATTTTCCTAAGTGTGAAATGTGGAGACAAGAGGTGTTCTGTCTCATACCACCTCTCACAGCATGGGACCAACAGTGTTTGCATAACTCCTTTTGTTAGAAAAACAAATTTCTCAGCATTGGAGAGATGGATCATTGGTTAAGAGCACTGGCTGCTGTTGTAGAGGACCCAGTTCAGTTCCCAGCACCCACATGACAACTTACAACCACCACATTCAGGAGAATCCAGTGTCCCCTTCTGCCATCCATGGATGTTCCATGGATGGCAGAAGGATACACATACATACATGTAAGTAAACATTTGTACACATAAAGAATATCTTGTAGAAATAAGACCATTTAAAGGACCTACTTCTATATTTTTTATTGAATTTTTGTGTATTGCATACATCTTGATCATATTTAGATCCCCTCGCCTATCTGTAACCCTCATGTCCCCCTACAGTGGATTTCAGGCATTCTGTCATATATGTTAAGGTCAATCAAGTCGAGTTTGTTTCCCCAAATGTCCCTTTGTGTGAGTCCATCCACTGGAGCCTGGTTACCTTATATAGTATCAGTCCCTTAAAGAAGACCAGCTCTCACTCACCCAGCAGGGATCAGCTGTCAGTAGTTCCTTGGCTAAGGTTGGGGCTCCTTAAAATTAAAGAAAAGCAAATTTTCTGATTTCCACCTCAGAAATTCTGCATCAGAACCCCCAGGAGACTGATGTTCACAATTCCCAGGTGATGGAGCTTTCTCAGTTGGAGAGGCTCTGAATTATAGGATCTTAAGGAACCTGACATTTGGAGTGGAACAACCAACTGTGCATACTGGGGTATTTCTAGCCTTGGCTCCTTTCTAGTTTGGTAATTTGAGGTTCCTTATTTATCTGTATTTCTAGCTGTAACTGAGGTTTAATCTGTACCAGGACGTCTTAAAGTTTTCCATTCATTTTCCCTTCTTACCTGATATTTTTTTTACATTTATTTATTTTAATTAATTTGTGGCACACATAGGGTGGTCAGAGGACAACACTTAGTAGTCAGCTCTCTCCTTCTGTATGGGTCCTGGAGAGTTAAACTCAAGTCATCATGACCTGAAAATTTTTTATGTGCCCTGGTACATAGGTAAATAAAATAGATATACAAATCAAACATTTACTGAGAACATATCACAAAGAAATGTATTTTAGGGGCTGGAAAGATGGGTTAGGGGTTAAGAGTATGTACTGCTCTTCCAGAGGACCTGGGTTCAGTTCCCAGCACCTATGTTAGGCTGTTCACAACCACCTATAATTCTGGCCCCAGAGATCTGACACCCTCTTTTAACCTTCACAGGTTCTGTACTTATATACACATACCTCACACAGACATATGTTATTCACACAATTAAAAATAAAATATATATTTTAAAATGCATTTAAAACAACTTTGTGTGCATAATAATCTTACCGTCTATTAAAGAAAAGAGCAAATTTTCATACTAATGAGGTAGATGTGCTTGTTTATTTTTACATAGGGAATTAAATCTTCGGTGAATATTTGATACAGCGGGACACAGAGCATCTTCAATGTTTCTCTGAGTTGATCGATGTTTTGATTTTATAAACCATCAATGCTGAGAGTACTTCTTTGCATAAATACATAATTCAAAATGAGAGAAGTATGTTTAGAGTCATTTCAGAAGTTGTTGGAAACTCTGTCTTAATCCCAAGCCAGAATTCACTTCATATATTTTTTTAAATGAAACTCAAGTCAGCAGCTTGAGGAGCGATTTGTAAATCACACACTCGAACACAATGAAACACCAAGGTTGACTAATCTGATACACTGAGAAATGGCAGGAAGAAAATATGAAAGGTGTTTGTTTTCCATAATGCAACCACTGTATTTCTCTAAGTGCAGAAGTCTGTAGTGCAGGAGAAACACAGCATTTAATAACATATAGTAGTTCTGAACCTGAGCCCAGGGGCTTCAGGATTCATCCCTTCACGTTCTGTGGTGTGGTAGCATGTGCATTGCCGAGTGCACGCACAGGTATTGTACTTTCAGAACCAAGGCTGTTGTGAGGCCACACCACAGGTGAGTGCTGCCACAATACCTCAGATTCATTGCACGTTTGATTGTGTGGTCAGAAACTTTTTTGTGACCCTCTTATATGCAGATTATGTGATCTCATATGGGGGC
>NW_008480307.1:0-2292 GCF_000622305.1 Nannospalax galili
GGGGGGGGTGCTGCAGGACTGGAGAAATTGCTCAGTGGTTAAGGGCACTGGCTGCTCTTGCAGAGGACCCAAGTTCAGTGCACAGTTCCCACATGGCACCTAACAACTATCTGTGCCTCCAGAGGATCTGATGCCCTTTTCTGGCCTCTGTGGGCACTGAACAACACACATGCACTTACATACATGCAGAGAAGACATTCATACACATAAGTAAAAATATATAAATTTTTTTAAACTAATTTTTTGAAGGGCGACTTTGCTGTGTCACCTGTTCCTCCTGTGGAAAGGCAGGTGACTTAAATACATTCCTTCCCTTCTGTATAAAGAAGGTGGCAGCAGGGATCCAGCCCTCACACCTCACACCTCACGTTGCCTCCCTCTCCCCCATTGCAGAGAATAGTATTCCCCTTCGAATCCTCTATGAGAGGTATGGGGACTGTCTGACTGAGTCGAACCTCATCAAGGTTCGAGGCCTCCTCATCGAGCCGGCTGCCGACAGCTACCTGCTGGCAGAGAGAGACCTCTACCTGGAGAATCCAGAAATCAAGATCCGGGTAAGGGGCAGACAGGTCCTGGCACTAGGAGGGAGCAGTCCCATCCCCACCCCACCTGCCTCCCTGCAGCCTGGTACCTCAGGATCTTATGAAAGATTGGCATCATAAAACTAAGAATGTGGGGCCTTGAAGCCATAGAGTGGCAGGGGCTTGGAGTAGAGGGGTCCAGGACCCAGGAATCCTTTAAAAAGCTGATGTCTCCAGGCTTTGGTGATGCTGCTGGGACCAGAGAAGGGTGTGAGTCTGCTGACCTGGGTTTGTGCCTGGGTGACCATAGGCGTGCTCCTTCACTCCCTGGCCCTCAGTTAAGTCCTTTGTCAGACAGGATTAATGCTGGCACTCAGGGGTGCTGGGAGAATCTGAGCATGTCCACAGGAAGAAGCTAGAGCTATACCCCCACATTAGAAGGCTTGGTGAGAGGTGACTGTGCTGCCACCGCCATCTTCCTCCCAGCCTTCCTCTGAGGGGCCCCAGAACCCCAGATGCAGCTGCTCCACAGTACAAAGCAGACACGTGGGGGTGGCGAGCTCTGTGGGCTAGTCCACCAGGGGCTTGAACGTCTTTGCTCATCTATCCCATAGACACTCCCAAGTCTGGCAGCTCTCTCCTATGAGGGAAACAGGGTTCAGAGAGGGTTGGGGTTCCCCAGGGTCACATGCTGAAAAGGGCATTCAGCCCAACTCCAACCTATGATTTTTCTGCTCTAGGTACTAAGACACAGGAGAGCTACATCTCTCAGGTTACCTGGAGCCTAGTAAAGTTCTATGAAAGAGACCTAGGTGGGGACCTCCACCTGTGTTTTGCAGATGAGGAAACTGAGGCACAGAGATAGGGCATGGGGGTGACAGCTGGGAGTGGCTTCATATACCAAACTTTGGGCCAAACTCGGGCAAATAGGCATCCAGCCAGGCTCCCTGCCCTGATTTTCATCTGAACCCCTTCCAGGTCCTAGGGGAGCCCAAGCAGAACCGCAAGCTGGTGGCTGAGGTGTCGCTCCGGAACCCACTCTCAGAGCCCCTGTTCGACTGCATCTTCACTGTGGAGGGGGCCGGCCTAACCAATGAACAGAAGTCCACGGAGGTGTAAGTGCTGGCAGCCGAGGTGTTTGGGAGGAGGAGGCAGGTGCCGGGAGGCAAGGTGGCACTCGAGCCTGGTCCCGCCTGTAGTCCGCCCTGCTCATGTCCTGCTCATCTGCATCCAGCTGAACCCCAAACCTGAGCCAGAATGCCACAAGCATCCTCTCAAACTCCCAGCATTCCAGCAGGCCTTTCCCACATCCACACATCCACAGACCCAACAGTCACTGAATGCTGCCCAACAGTCCTCATGAAACTCGGGTGTCCACACATGTCTGTTTGTGAGAGCACAGGCAAGCGTAGGCGCATCTGCATCCATCCATATGAGCCTGTGCAGTCCTAAGCCCACACACTTTTTGGACAGTGTCACTCACACAAACGACACAAGCCAAGTGCATACACAATCCCCACATCAATGTGTTATCACTCATGGAGCCATTGAGCATGCCCATGTTATCCCAGCTCACCATCCACTGCTGGCACACGTGGGCACACAAGCAGGTGTGCTGTCACCACACATGCTTGACCCCACAAACACAGGTGCTCACTCACATACCCATACATACTTGGGCACACGTAAACACATATATACATACACACATGCTATCTCTCACTCATATACACACACTCAAATGTGTACACGAACACACACACACACACAC
>NW_008480308.1:0-2289 GCF_000622305.1 Nannospalax galili
GGTTAAGAGCACTGACTGCTCTTGCAGAGGACCCGGGTTCAATCCCTAGCATCCACATGGTGGCCAACAACCACCCATAACTCTAGTTCCAGGGGAATCCAACGCCTTCTGACCTCTGCGGCATTGTACGACATGGGTGCACTCACAGACATGCAAGCAATACACTTATACATATAAAAAAAGTAAAAATAAATGTCAGATACTAATGATCTTGACTTAATTATTCCACATTTTATTCATAAATCCTCACATCACTTATTCCATAAATATATACAACTACAATATGTCATAGTATAATTAGAAATTAATTAGAAAAAAAACAAAAGAAAATGGATCAGATTTCTTACTCATATTATGCCGTTCACTGTGTGATATTAGAGTGGTTACTTTCTGATCTGCCTTTTCCTCAACTGAAAAGGACAATTAGATTAATTATTTCTGTAGAAACCATTCACATTCTAACAGTTCTATGGCTTCAAATACACTTGAACATGTAAGTTTTCATGTATGTTAAAGAAAAAAAGGGAGACAAGTTGTGCATGTATATGATTTAAACTTCTTAGTTTCTTTCTATGAAAGTGTATAGTTTCACATATAACCAGAGTACCATTTAATCCCTAGAAGAGTCCTTTTTGATAGCTATTAGAGAATAAAATAAGCAGGTAATAGAAAAGTGGTGTACAGATGCTTTATCCGTAATTTTCTAACTCAGCCATGAAAAGTGGAACCCACAGCAGACCTCCAGAAACCTCTAAATCTTAAAGCTGCCTAGCAGATATGTTTTCCCAGCCCAGGGGTTCTTAAAGGCTCATGTTACATAATCAGTTTGGAAACTTGACCTGTCCACTAAGCAACCTGGTCCTTCACATTCCCTTACCATGTGATGCTTATCAAAGTTTGAGAACTGCCATTCTCATCTATTAATGTTCTTACTGCCCTTTGCTAATGGCTCCTAAAATTCCCTGCACATTTGAATCACCTAGGGGGCTTTTCAAAACACAGATGCCTAGGCCACACATCATGCCAATTTAATTGAGATCTGTAAAGAGAAGTCAACATTAGCACTTTTGATATCCTGAGGTGATTTCATAAGGTCACTAAGGTTGAGAAGTGGCCTATTTTGCTAGTGTCTCCTAAGTTTTGTCCCATATACACATTTCCTAGGAATCTTGTTAATAGGTGATCCTGACAAGTGACCCTGGGATGCACATGAGATTCTGCATTTCTAACAAGCTCCTAGGAGGTGGTATTGGTGCTGGTCTGGTGATTATATATTATACAATAAAGCTGCCAATTAGACGATAATTTTATATTTGTCTCCTTTTCCAAACTCCATCAATTCTTCTCCATCCATTCAATTAGAAGATGAATAGAAAGTATGAATTAAGAGATAGAAAATCCATGGTAAATGATGAATGTTGATTTTGAGAGTGATGTGAAGAAACTTAAAGCTGGAACATTGTGAGCTGAAGGTTCTATTTGGATGCTATGATCAATTGATTACTAGAATAAATATTGAGTGTCCAGAAAATGCCATTTAGAAGTTAAATCTAAATGAGACAAATAGAGCCTTAAAAATGCACTGTCCTAGCATAGTGGTATATGTCCATAATCCTAACACTCCAGAGACCGAGGCAGAAAGATGATAGAAAGTTTGGGGCCAGCATGAGCTACATAATGAGAACCTGTTTCAATAATAGATAGACAAGCAGAGTTAGATGGTAGGTAGGTAGACAGGCAGGCAGGCAGGCAGACAGACAGATAGATAGATAAAAAGATGTACTGAGCAAAGATACCCCCAAAACCAATATTTTTAAACTGGAATAATCCAGAGAAACAGACAAATGGCAACACACCGGCTATGAGAACTTTTACTTGATGAAACATTCCTAATATAAATAAGAATTCAACTTTTGGAAAGAAAGCCCTCTGAATTTGGTGGTAGTGGTATAAGACACCACTAGGGATACAATTAAGGCCTTGAGCATGCTAGGTAAGGACTCTACCAGTGAGCTATCTCCAGCCCTCTTTTTATATTTATTTTGATACAAGATCTCACTAAGGTACCCAAACTGGTCTTGAACTTGCTCTGTAATTGGGAAGGTCTTAAACTTAAAATTTTCCTGCCTTGACCTTTGACTCATCTTCGCATAGATGGAACTGGTTTAAAAAAAAAAAGCCAGGGGCTCCTCCCATGTGACCCCTGAGAAACAAATCCTCAACCTTAAGAGTTAAAACAAATTGGTTAATCTGGGCCAACTGTATGGTCTTAAACACCCAAAAGAAAAG
>NW_008480309.1:0-2293 GCF_000622305.1 Nannospalax galili
GACCAGGCTGGCCTTGATCTCACAGAGATCTGCCTGCCTCTGTCTCCCAAGGACTGGAATTAAAGGCCTACACCACCACACCCAGCTCTAGGAGAAACTTCTTATGTATGGCGTAGGGTTTGCAGAGAAATGTTTTCCTGCTGCAGCAGATTCCAAGCCTTTTTGTGACTGCTGATTTGTGCATTTTGCTGCAGTTGCAGAAATAGCCACGCTACCAATAGCCAAATTCTGTCTGCTTTTCTTGGGCCAGCAGGCTGCAGAGTCAAGGCCTGCCCAAGCTCATGAGGTGCTGATGAAGATGTGGAACCCTGATCGAAACACCCAGCCACCCTGCTGACACTGAGGCAAAACACGTATCTCTTTCATGGATACGGAAAACTGTCTTTGGAAGTGTGGGGAGGGGTAGGAGATCTTCTCACCGTGTTCTGGTTCTGATTCTGGGGTAATTGAGTGGCTTGGTGTCTGGTCTATTAAATGCCTGTATAATCAGGGGCTGCTTCTCTCACCAATAGAGAAGGAACAGGCCACCACAAAGGGAGGCTTCCTTTGTCCATTCTGAGCTCAGGCTGTAGGGGGAGGGGGCCAAATGGTACACACTGAAGGAGACTCCCAAGTGTTACTACTTGTAGAACTCACAGTCTTTGATTATGGTGTTGAATTTGTGGCCTCTGAGCCAAACAAACCTTGGCAGTCTGCCACCATTGAGTCCTGTTCTGCCTCCTCCTTCTCAGTTCACAGGGCAGAGTCACACTTGGTAGAGCATGAAGGCCCCTTTCGCTCTGGTTTCCACTTGGTCATTCCCCCTCATGTTCCTCTACTCCCCTCTCTCCATAGCCTGAAACTGTGTTCACCTAGAGCTGCCATGGCCACAGGTGCTTTTTTTTACATTCTCAGGCTCAGGCTACATCCAGCCCCTTCGGACACCCATCTTCCTGCCTCTAGGGCTGTGCTCCTGCAGGTTCCTTGGTGTCGGGGGCGGGGGGGGCGAGGGGGCATGCTTCTCATCAACTCCAGCTTATTCTGTGAGCTGAGTCTACACAGTTGCTTCCATAAACACTCCACCCCTCAGCTAGAATCCTTTCTCCCTTGCCTTCAGTTCCTGAAGAGCTTTGCTTATGGCTCTGAGAAAGCATTTATTTGATCCCACCTGGTGTCTCGACAGCCCATTTGTAAAGTTCTTGAGGACTAGCAAGGTCTACCCTTACTCGCTTTTGTGTTCTGCCCTGCCACATGGCAGTTTCTAGAAGACAGCAGGCTGCGCAGCCCCTGTGGATGGAGTCACCATCACCTTAGTCAACGGCCGAGTGGTCTCTGCAGGTGCTAGTTGGTGACTCTCATCTGTAGGTAAGTAAGCTGAACCTGTGCCTGGCAGTCCTCAGAAAGGAAGTCCTTGGGAAGGAGTATATTACAGTGAACATTTACTGAGATGACTAGAGTAAATAAATGACAAACAGAGGGGATGGAATGATGGCTGAGTGGTTAATAGCACTGGTTGCTCTTGCAATGGACCTGGATTGTGTTCCCAGCACTCATATGGCAGCTAACAACTGTCCTTAACTCCAGTTCCAAGGGACCTGACACCCTCCTCTGACCTCCATGGGCACTGCATGACATGGGTACACTAACATACATGCAAGTAATACACTCATTACATAAAAATAATAAAAAAACTAATTTACACATTGTGCAACATGGACAAACCTTGGAAGCCCTGAGATGCTTTAAAGACGCTGACAACAAAGGACTATGCTGTATGCTTCCATTGTGAAATGTCCAGAAGGTGCCAAAAGGTTGCTGAGACCAGAGACTGGGGTGATAAAAACCTTCTGAAATTGCTTCTATGCTAGGTGCCTAGCTCTGGGAAAATATAATGAAATTAATTGAATTGAACATTTTACATAGGCAAATTGTACAGTATGTGAATTATATGTCAATAAAGCTGTTACCCTCCCTCCCAAAATAATAAGGGCCAGAGAAGGCATGTTACTGCAGTCTTAAGTATAGATGTCACTGCATGTCCCAACTCTACCTTTCATGGAAGGAAGTGTCTTTTAGTGCTACACCTCTCTGTCTGAGCCTACCACCTTTCGTACACACTATTTTTTTCCAAGGTCGAATGAGCGTAACTACCAAGAGAGCTATATAAAGTCAGTTTTTAAAGATGAAAATTTTTATTTCATTTTTATGACTCAGCTGCCTTTTTACTTCCCAAGAAAACTGGAACGATTGCTGGCATTTGGCTTACTTAGTTAGCCATGGGGACAGCAGCACTAACCCTTCATTCATTCATTCA
>NW_008480310.1:0-2253 GCF_000622305.1 Nannospalax galili
AAAACAAGAACATGGACATATGTGGAGAACCTTTCACTGATGATTAAACATTATTATATTTTTCTGCAATCCTTCTGTAAGTAAATGACTAAACTACAGACTCACATATATAAATCAGTTTTAGTTAAGAAATTTTAGTCACAAAAGTTTCCTAACACCATGTCTTTGAGGTTTTAGTTTTTGTCCTCTAATCTAATGATTGCTACAGTTTAAAAACAGAAACAATTATACACAAGGGAGTTAATGAGAATGTCATACAGATGATAAATACAGAAATATTATTGCTGTTACTCCTGGGAAGCTCATCCCTAGTGAAATAAAATCTTAAGACAGTTTCCTTCTATCTATTTTTATGAAAACTATTATGTATCAAATCTCCATGTAAAAATAGCATTATTCTCAAATGTCTTGAGAAGCTATGAGGGAATCCTAATATTTAATTCATAATATGTTTGTGAACACTCAGAGCTTGAGATCTGCATTCTGATCCCCTGAATGAAAGAGGGCTGACTGATTTTCTTTTGACCTGCCTGCACTACCTCCAACAGCTATTTCACTCACAGACACTTGATCTGCCACTCACATATAATTGGGAGAGAACTTTCCAAGTAGAGAAAAGGTGAGTACTTGGATTCCAATTGCCCAAGCATATTTCAATCTCAGAATATTGAAGGATGTTCACTAATGCTAGTCTTAATGCATTTTAGGAAATTCCTAAAGTTAGATGAAAATGACCAAAGGTCACTTACTCTGACACATCAGAACACAGGCAGATACTGTATTCTCTTTGCAGTCATTTCTTTTACATGTGCTTAATGCTTAGAGCAATTTCACTGCTAAGATGTGATAGAAATACATTATATATTTATATTTATGCTGCCTTTCTCCTCGGAGGTAACATAAATATATACTGTCCTTATTTGGGTTAATAGTCATGTAGATAACAGAGGTAAATTACCTTTATGTAGATCTTCAATACCATAGTTATATCAGTTTGTGTGTTTGATATAAGCCCTCAATTTTCATAATCATTAATTTTTCAATATTTTTTTCTGGATGCATAAATTTTGAATATAAAACCTGTTCTGATAATCCTTCTTAGTCTTGGATAGTGGGCAGAGTCTTCCAGGCTCATGTTTCTAGTAAAAAGCTTTCATTGACCCAATTAAGGGCTAGCGTCTTAGCAGCTGTGTTGCTGCAGATGAGTCTGATCATGTTCATCCCTTTGTCTAGTCCCTCTCCTTGTCCCTTCTAGATTGCAGCATTAAGAAAACAACAATTCATGTACCTCTCTATCATTGAGGCCCACAGCTACACTTCAAGTTTTTATTATTAAATATGTTAGTGTCAGTTCACATATACAACCTAAAATACCTTCTTGAATCTTTACCATCATGCAAGTATTCCTTGTTACTTTCCATAAGTTTATGCTATTTTGTTGTATGATATCACCTAAGTTATTGATACAACAAATATCAATACAAGAAAAAATAGAAAGTCCATGGATTTCTAAGTGTCTAGTATGTAAATGTCTCCTGAGTTCACATAACTATAGGATGCTAGTCTCTGTTTTCACATACAAAGGATAACATGTGCGTATGACGACTACATGGGATTTAGTAAAGACTTTATCAAGATAGTCCAGAAATATCCCATTTGTTCACAAATGTAGTAAAAATATAGTGAGACAAATCTCTACCTTAGCATTTTTATGATTCAGTTATTGTACCATTTTAAAAAATGGGAATAATTTTCTTCTGCCCTGAAGAAAATCTTCCAGCTTAAAAAAACATAGATGAACCAGAGTGAAACACAGCATCAAGAAAAACACAAATTCTCAGTGATTCCACTTCTATGAGGTATTCATAAAAATTCTCCTTACAGAAGCAGAGAATTCAGTACTGATTTGCAGAGCGAAGAAGTTGTGGGACAAAGGGGAGTTGTTGATTGGGTACAGATGCTTATCAATGCTGGATTAGTAAGGAAGGAAAGAGTCCTGCGTATCCTGCATACAGACCAGCATGTGGTATTGTGCACTCATAGAGGAGGAAGGTGTATCTCACTTAAAGCATTCTGGTGAAAAAAAAAAAACATGGGAAAACTGGGAAATGATAGATGTTCTGATTACCTTGATTGTGATGATGGTGCAGTGGCTGTTTCTATATTTCTAAACTAATTAAACTGTATTTGATTAAAGATGTGCTGTTCAATGTGTGTGTGTGTGTGTGTGTGTGTGTGTGTGTGTGTGTGTGT
>NW_008480311.1:0-2264 GCF_000622305.1 Nannospalax galili
GCATTTCTATGGGAAAGCAATGCTAAATCAGGTTCATACCCCATGCAGAGATGGAGGGAAGATTCTCCCAGTGATCGTCCATGCTTCCCTCTTCTCTCCATCACTCAGTGGGGACTCCTGCTCTTCCTGACATTTCTTACATGTCAGTGAGTGCAGCAGGAAAAATCACTGAGCATGAGCCTTGTTGCCCATGATGATATTGGTAGCCGGCTCTGCATACAGGTGCCTCCATGGAACTACCAAATGACGTCTGTGGTTTAATGATCTTCCCTGGGGTGATCAGGGCTTCCGTCGGCGTTTTGGGAACTCTTCCTTGAACTGCTTGACCAGCCACCTGACACTCCTAGCTCACACTGCAATCTGCACCACAGTCTGGAAATGGAGGGAGGAGGTGCTGTTCTGGTGTTTGATGACTGGAGTTATTACTTTAGAAAGGCTCCAGCAGGGGAACTGAACAAGCAGGAGGGAAGAGAATCCTGCCATGATTAAATATTCATTGAACAGTCATACTGCAAGTGTCAGAAAATGACAGCAATGCCACATAAAATAAAATGGATGCCGAGACTCCTGGAGGTATAAGGGAATGCAGCTTCCTCCCAGACTGCCCCACACCTTCCATCATGTGAATGTATTTCTCGATGCATTAAAATATTCTTGCTGTCTGAAGCAGCTTTTCTAAAAAATCAGCTCCTGACTTTTCAAATTATATCCAAGTGACACCTGGATGCACCTCATGTCCCAGAAAGCTGAATTCACAGCATGGACAGATTGGCTAAGCTAAGAGGTAACCCTGAGGCTTCCTGTGGGCCAAGATTCTGGGCTGGGGGGTCCCTGAAATTGTGTTGCACTTGCTCCCTACCCACACCTGTCCTTGTTGAGGTCATCAGTGGCCACCTATGTGAGATTCTGTCCTTCAACCCTTTCTCAAGTTCTGAGCATTTGACTTGCAGTTGCAGAATTTTGAAATTCTGTCCTCTGAGGCTTCAAAGGCAATTTCCGTAATGCTTTCTTAGACTCTTTGCAGCTGCTCAGTCTTCCCTTGCTGGAGATACACTTACATGCTCCTTCCTTGGTTCTCATTTTGCTGTTTGGAAGTATGATCTCATGCTGTACCAGGCTGGTCTTCTACCTTCTGGGTAGACCAGGATGACCCCAAACTTGTAATCTTCCTGCTGCAGCTTCTGGAATGCTGGGATTATTGGTGTGGATAGATGCTCCCTTTTAAAAAGGTGTTTTTTTTTTTTTGAACCTGCAAGATGGCTCAGTGGGTAAAAGTGGAAGCCTGATGACCTGAGTTTCATTCCTGGAATCCATGGTGGAAGGAGAGATCCTACACCCAAAACATTGTCCTCTGACAGACTCACTGTGCACGCACATATCCAAACTCAAGCATACACATATAATACATATATATTCACACACAGTAATGCATACACATCACACATATACACATACACACAATGGTGATGAATAAAAAATTAAATTAAGAAACCTTTATTTATGATTGACAAATAATTTTATGTATTTATTTGGTTTCTTGTTTATTTGTGTGTGTGTTTGAGACAGGGTCTCACTCTGTTGTCTTGGCTGGTCTGGAACTTGATGTGTAGGCCAGGCTGGCCTAAAACTCACAAAGATACCCTGTCTCTGCCTTCTGAGTGCAGGGATTAAAGACATATGCCACTGTGCCTGGATTAATTTTATGTATTTACAAATATATTATTTACATAAATATGCTTAATTATAAATTTTGCTAAAAATATGTTTTGGGAATGATCAAACTTATTAGCATCTATTGCCCCAACTGCATAGCAATTTCTTCTGAGATAAGAATATTTAAAATCATTTCTTTTAGCTGCTTTGAAATGCATAGTACGGTATTAGCTGAAGTTCTCATGCCATTCTGAAGTTCTCAACATCAAAACTCATCCCTCCTATCTAATGATAATTGTATACTTCTTCATAACTCTCTCCCTTTTCTATTCACTCTCTCCCCTACCCAGCTCTGGCAACTACTGTTCTAGTTTCTACATCTATGAAATCTACCCTTTTAAGTTCTGCATATAAGTGAGATCAGATTGTACTGGATCTGTACCTGGAGCCTGACAAGTAATTTTTTAATGTAATACCCTCCAGGTTTATTCTTGTGGTTCATCCTTTAAGTTCTCCATTCATTGTTTATTTTGCTTTGTGTGCACTCATGCGTGCCTGTGTGTGTGTATGTCAGTGTGTGTGTGTGTGTGTGTGTGTGTGTGTGTGTGTGT
>NW_008480312.1:0-2293 GCF_000622305.1 Nannospalax galili
CCTGCATCTGTGGGATAAAAGCAATTTTTTCAAAATTAGCTTTCATATACATTATAATCAAGTTTAGCCTAATCTCCATTTCCTCATTTGTTCTTGACTATTAACTAACTGTAAATCCACCTCAGTATCCTTACTTCCAATTCCAGGCTGCACGTCATTCTGATGCTAGCATTCTTACAGCACTAGCTGATCAGGGGGCGTTGTGTTGATTCTTTTCTTTCCCTGAATATAGCACATAAGAAAAAATATTGTATCATAAATATTTCTCCCATACTTTTCTACTAATGCATTGTTTTAGCTATGGATTTCTTCACAAATTGACACTAGCAGTAAAGCCCATGATAAAGAAAGCAATGGAAAAATCCTATCTTCAGCTTAAAATTTAGGTGTTATACTCAGTTCTTGTAACAAACAACTTCTAAAACAGTAATCATCTCTTCCAGGAAAAATAATTCTATCCTTTTCCTAACTTTATTCAATTCATGTGTTCTGGGAAAAAGGTTCCTTAATATTTTAGAAGCAATCAATAGCAGATAAGACCTCTTAGCTCTGCTTCTCAAGAAGCACCATTTTATTCTGAGTCGATGTTCTGTTTAACTCTAAATTATTTATGATGAACTATTTGGGATATAGAGGAAGCCACATTTTGGAAAACAAGCTCTACATAAAGTTAATTCTAAATAATAATTCACATATATCACAAATGGGTTTATTTGAAGTATCATGAGGCAGACAACAAAATCTAGGTTCTATAGTAAAATCTTGTTCTATAGTAAAAATTCTAAGCAGATTTTTTTCAAACTAAGAGTCAGAGTTGTAGCACACAACTACATAACAGCACACTGTGCTGCTTTTGGATACCTGCTATAATCTGTAGAATATTCTGTGCTTCATCAGAATAGAGTAGACTGAGTACATTTTGTTTGTTATCACTAGAACTTAACATGGTACTGGGAACATAACAGACACTCAAAATGACGTTTCTTACGTGAATGAATGTGAATAAAATGTAAATCAGTTTTTGTATGACTCTATCCACTTCTTTGGTTAGAAACTGCTTTATGATGTTATTAGTCTTCATAGATGGGAAAAATAGTAATATCCCTATGAAACCCCAAGTGTCAGTAGTATTGCTGCTATTTACTTTGGTAATAGTCATATTTTTAAAGACATGGGCAAAGATATTTGAATCTTCTCAAAGCAAGTTACGACATACTGATACATCTTAATTATAAAACCTAGTAATTTAGCAAAAGAAACTAATATTATCTTTTGAATTTTTCTGTAACCATTTCTATAAAACTTCCTAGAAATTTCTTTATGCATCTATAAATAAAATTATAGTAATAATATATTCCAGAGTAAGTTAGAACTTGCAAATCACCCATGAAACTAACCATGTAACCTAAAGATTTCTTCATTTTCAACCACTGAATAACCATGATTTAAAAGTAATCTTCACCAACCTTTGTCTAATGGTGACATCTTATATAACTTTGTTGCATTTGTCTACACTAAGAAATAGTCAGCTGTACAATGCTGCCTTATAAAATACATATGCATTCTCTTTTCCCCTGATATCCTTTGTTCAAGATCCAATGCAGAACACAGCACTGTATTTTGCCATCATACCGTCTTCTGCAGCTATAGTCTGCATGATTTCTCAGTTAACCTTGACAGTTTTGAAAGGCTCTGATCAGATATGTTGGGCAACCTCCAACTGGAATGTGTCTGGTAGAATTCCATTTAAATACAACAGTGGTATCAACATCCTCAGAGGGAGAGTGCCCTTCTCAATGCTTCAGAGGGTATCTAAGATTTGTGAGTAATCACTAGTGATTTGAAACTTGTGAAGTGATCAAGTTGATATCTGTTAGATTTCTTCTACAATAGTATGTTATTTTCCTTTTTCATCCTCTCTTCTTTGAATGTTAGTCACTGAGTCCAGCCATTGCACAAGGAAAAGGACCTTTATTTCATCCTCTTAGAAGTAGCATACATTATATTATACTACTATATTGCATTGTATTCACTGAGACTGCTCTGTAAGGATATTGTATCTCCTCACTTATTCACATATTTACGTCATTATTTCAATACATACTAGATAACGTTTATTTTACTTTTAGCTACTTTCCATACTGTTATTTTTTAAAATATTTTATTATTTTTATTTTAAGTGTATAAATGAATTGCCTGAATGTATGTAAGTACACCTATGTCATGCAGTTCTCATGGAGATCAGAAGAGAGTTAGATCCCCTGGAACTGGAGTTATTGATGGTTGTTAGCCA
>NW_008480313.1:0-2293 GCF_000622305.1 Nannospalax galili
TCCCTGTAGCCCCAGCTGGCCTGGAGCTCGCTATGTAGACCAGGTTGGCCTCAAACTCAGAGATCCACCTGCCTTTGCCTCCTGAGTGCTGGGACTAAAGGCGTACGGCACCATGCCCAGCTTGAAAATTAACTTCTTTCTTTTATATACTTTTACTTTATGTGTATGAGCATATTGCCTGTCTGTAGGTAGGTGTGCCCATGTTGTGCAATGCCCAAGGAGGTCAGAAAAAGGCATCAGATCCCCTGAACCAGAGTTCTGGGCAGTTGTTAGCCACCATGTGGCTGCTGGGAACTGAACCCCAGTCCTCTGCAAGAGTACCCAGTGCTCTTAACCGCTGAGCTATCTCTCCAGTCCCAACTTTTCTTTTTAAAGATTTATTTTACATTTATTTATGTGTGTGTTTGTATGCCAGTCTATGTAGGTATCAGGGGAGGCCAGAAGAAGATCCCTTGGAGCTGGAATTATAGGCGGCTACAAACTGCCCTACATGGGTGCTGGGAACCAAACTCTGGTCCTCTACAAAAGTAACAAGCATTCTTAACTGCTGAGTTTCCTGTCAAGTTCCAAGATTAACTTTAAAACTGCCTTGTTCTGAAAAATGCCTCCCCAGATAACAAGGATGGGAAGGACAGTGTCTGTTCACCCTCTTCTGCAGAAGCAAAACCTCCTTAGAAGAGAACAAACACATCATGGAACCAGTCCACTGCAAAAGGGACCAGGACCAAACACAACACTATGATTTAACAGGACATTACCCTGACCTATCAGAAATCTATATTTTGTTTTTTCATGTTTTTGTTTTTTTTTTCTGAGACAGTCTCCCCTGTAACCCCAGATAGTCTGGAACCCCAGCTGAACATCCTGAGCCACTTAGTAAGACTCTGACTCAAAAGTAAAAATGTGCTGGAAATACAGCTCTGTGATAGAGTGCTTGCTCAGCATACCTGAGATCTAGGTAGAAATTCCAGTATGGGGGAGGGGAAGGGTAGGACTTTAGTGGGACCAGAATCCTCACCATTTGCCGGTACTTGTTTACATTTTCCTGAAGTGTGTTAAGTAGAAAATTGAAGATCCTTTCCATGTTCTGAGTTAAGGTTTGCTGAATATCCCTTCTTCTTTGAGAAGGAAGGGTCTGAAAGGTCACTACATCCTCTGCCAATCGTAAAAGGATGAACATCACTAATTCTCTTTGTGTCTCCTATGCCAAGAGAAATAAGATAGTTAAGCTAAACAAAAATACTTTCTTATATAGATATGCCCACAGGCTATTTTCTGTGATAAAACCAGGAACTCCAGCAGAAAGCAAACCCTTTAGTCTAAGAGTAAGCACTTGCAGTCAGCATAGATGCACTCCATACCCCTTGCCTAGAGAGAGTGTCCAACTCCATCAGCATGTCAGGCCAGTGCTGTGGCCATTCTCGTTTGATCATTTCTACTACAATTCGAGACAGAACATCTTTAATGTGGTTCTCCTCTTCCAAAATGTTAAGTGTTCCCTAAAAAATAAGAAGAGATATTCAGAAATCTGCAAAGCTGAATTCAAGGCATAAAACCTGGGCTATGAAAACATAAAACTCCTGAGCTGAGAATGTAGCTCAATTGGCAGTGTTTGCTGGGGCCCTGGGTTTGGTCCCAAGCACCACATAAACTGGGTATGGTGATGCATACCTGTAACCCCATACTTAGGAAGTAGAGGTAGGAGGATCAAAGTTCAACTATCCTCTGGGCCAGTGAGATGACCCAATAGGTAAAGAGAACTTGCTATGTAAGCTTGATGACCTGAGTTTCATCCCTGGAACCCTTATGGTTGAAGGAGAGAACTGATGTACTAAAAGCTGTCCTCTTGACTTCCACATGTGTACCATGACACCTCCATATAAATAAAAGTAACTTTATAAAAAGCACAATACTGATCAGCAAGGCTTCCTTGAAATTAGACCTGTTCTCCATGTCTGAGTCACTTGGCCTACATTCTCACTAATCATTCTTCCCATTTAAAACTTAAGTAAAGGTTCCAACAGCTAATAAAATGGCCATCAGAGTCAGGAAAGCACTGCTGTTCCTATTTATAAACTTTAGACTTTCATTTTTTTCAAGGTCCAGAGTGGAATGCAGAAAGGTACACATGTGGAAGCTGATAAAATGGGAAGGCATAGAGGAGCAATCAACTATGTTACCAGTAGTTTTAATAGTAAAAGGTAGAGACAAACTATTTACTGGCTTTTAGAAAGTCAAATTTTAGGGGCTGGAGAGATGGCTCAGCGATTAAGAACACTGGCTGCTCTTGCAG
>NW_008480314.1:0-2293 GCF_000622305.1 Nannospalax galili
ACAAAAGAAACATAATCAGAAGCTTTAGTCTAGCAAACATGTAGTTATGTAATGATGCAATAACCAAAATGAGGAATGACCACATAAAAATCAACAACAAAGAGCCTAAAAAAGTAAAAGTGTAGCTTATTAAAACACAGATGGAGACATAAATGTATAGATATAGGAATAAAATGAGCATCCATTTACAGCAAAGCTATGGACTGCTCCATAAATGAAAGCAGACAGACTTAAATGGATAAAACTTAATGTCATTTTTCCTCATTGTTATGCAGCTTCTGATGCCGCAAAGGTTAAAATCACTAGAAAGAAAACAACAGCTATTTGTAATATATCCTTACATGGTTGTGTACAAGTATAAAACTGAATAAAGAATAAATAATACTAGTGTATTAAACATTTTAAATATTTTGGGTTAAATCACTTCCATTTAAATTTAAGATACTAATATTTTACTAATGCACAGTGCCTGGTACCTAATACGATCAATAATAACCCAAATGTACAGTTATCAGGGAGTACTTTCGCTGATACATGTTTATAGCCAGGTATTGTGCAGTGACTGAAATGATCATTAAATAGTTGTTGCTGACTCCAGAAATAATTATATTATGATAAGAGAAAAGATTTTAAGTTATAAACATGAAAAATATGGCTTCAATCATATCAGAAGTTAGAAATAAAGAGAATGCCCTTAACAGTTATTTTGGTAATTTAAGACTTGTGTCTTTATGATTTTGTATGTTGACAGTACAGATTTTTTTAAGACACTATAGTCAAGGATATGTTGCATTTATAAAGCAATGCCATGTCTCTGATGATGGCAATACATTTAGAAAGTTATTTTGCTTAAATAGGGAGGGCAGAAAGTCTTCTTTTTTAGAAATTTTCAAGTTTGAATCGGGACAACACTTTAAAATACTTCTTTCTGGCATATGACAGAGAATAAGAGGAAGCTAACATTGAAAATAGAGTTGGCATCTTCCTCCTGGTGGGAATTCAACCAACAAATCATTTGAGTCCTTGTGGGTAATTGTTTAAGTTGGCAAGGCTAGAACACATATCAATAAGCTTTAGATCCACATTTACTTTTGGGCCCTGGCTTACAGATTAGGAAATGAAGTCTGGTGCATAAGTGGCATAAGACATGATATATTTCTTTTTCATTTTGTCAGGGTAAGAATATATCCATGAAGAAACACGTTATGTGGTGGAGCATTCCATAGACTGTTAATACTAAAGTTGTCATTAAATTTAGCCAAGTCCTTGATGTGAGAAATCTCAGTTCATTGTTGATACCACAGATTGCAGAAGCATATGGAAGCAATTAGAAGAAAGTAAATGGAGCCTGTGGGGGCAGGCTTCATATCTGTAGAGCCTGACTAGATAAAAGGAATAATATAGGATGAGATCTAAAAGAAGCAATCAGGTCTTTGGTATCTGCTTTCAGTAGGGAAATTTGAGCATGAAAGAAAGCCAAAGGAGAAGCAAAATTGCTGCTTCTCTGGTAGAGATGTGGGAGTGCAGAATGTCCCAGTGAGAACAGTATCTCATTATGATGGAATAGAAGGCTCTGTTGCAAAGGCTGGGGGTTAGATTTCCAGATAAGAAGGCTCTTCCTCCGTTGGGATGAGCAGGAAGTTCTGACAAAAATAAAATTTCATCAAGAGACAGGCAGCTGTGAGTAGGGAAGGATGAGTTATGTATGTGCAGGCAGGAAGCACAGGATCAGAAGATTTTCTCTCCAGAAGGTAGAGAAGGCACTGAAGACATGTCCACTGTTTACTGCTCTACTAACTTTAATGGTTTTATTTCTCTTCCCATCAGTGGAAGTTCAATATATGCCATGTAATAGGGAAACTCTGTAAAATAAGGAAAATCCATTGGAAACATTTCATGTGCTCTTATAGATGGGACTTTTCTGTGCAGAATGAGGTAAGGAGGGTCCTAGATGCGAGTAGAAACACTTTATGGGCTTCTAGAAAAGCGCAACATGTACTACTCAGGGACCAAAGCATTAAAGCTGCCTGCCCAGTTGATTGCATCAAAAGGAGCTTGTCATGCTTCTTGACATTCCCCAATGATCCTGTTGCCTGAAGTGGCTCCTAATCAGTGTCTGTGGTGGTTTGAATGAAAATGTCCCCCATAGGCTCCAAGTATAAGGAATTTTGTTCCCACATGGTGGCGCAGTTTTGGGAGGTTTTAGAAAGTGTGACTATCCTGGAGGAAGCGCATCCCTGGTGGTGGGCTTAGAGAGTACTTAAGCCTTGCCAGATCTCCAGTTGCTCTCTTG
>NW_008480315.1:0-2262 GCF_000622305.1 Nannospalax galili
CTCTCTCTCTCTCTCTCTCTCTCTCTCTCTCTCTCTCTCTCCCCCTCCCTCGTCCCTCCCTTCCCTCTCTCCTGCTCCTCTCTTGGTCTCTTGTCATGTGATGCTCTGAGTTGCCACAAGAAGACCATCTATCTCCAGGTGAGGCCCACAGACCTTACACTTGCAGGAGTATAAGCCAAAATAAACCTCTTTCTTTAAAAAGTAGCCGGTCTCCAGTACTTCCTCATGGTAAGGAAAAATGTACTAATAAAAACAGCTTCACTCAGCTATGACATATATCCATAAAACTTATGACATAAAGGATCTTTATGAGTGACAGAAACTGATTTTAATACTTGCACATTTAGTAAAACAACTGAATTGTACTAAAATTATGGTCAGTGTCATCAAGAATTCTGAGCATGAGTGGCTTCTCAAAAGGAAATTTTTCTCCCAAAAAGAGGAAAGGAAAAGTCTTCTCTGCCTTTCAACTCTATTGAGATAGATATACACTAGGGTCTAGAAGTACTTAATACTAAACAGGAATCCTGTAGTTACCAAAGAACTGATGGAAATTCAAAGTTGAGTAAGTCAAATTTTGCTTACAAATATATCTGCAATTAAATTATGAGCAAAAACTTTTTTAAAAGGAAAGAAAACGATATGCAGTTGAAAGTAGTGTTCAGTGCCATTTAAAATCTATACTCATCTTCTATCTGAATGCACATTAAGTCACCTTATCTGTGAGTGCATGACTGCAAAAACTGACTATAAACTGCTGAAGCACAGGGACCACTCCTGAGCCTCCTCTGTCAAGCATTCCTCTCAGCACGTGAGAGTTCAATGTCATTCCTCTAAGAATGCTGAGGTAAGGGGCTCCTCTCAGCCAGAGTCACAGTATGATATAAAAGACCAGCAGATCAAAGAAAACAAGAAAGGGAAGCACACTGTGGGGGTGGAAAGGGGAACAGGAGCACTACACACACACAAGTTGTTTAGGAAGGATAAAATACATTTCTCAGGCTGACTTGGGATATGGAAAAGAGAAAACAGTAAAATCAGCACATCCATAGAGCTTATTCCAAGCTGCTCAATTAATTTTTGTCTCATGTACCCAGTTCACAATCCTCAATTTCTCTTCTTCAACAGAGCTCACAGCATCAGGCAAAATGATGAATTTCATAAAAACCCTGAGTTTGTGTATTGTCAATTTACCCCAATGCTACTCTGACTGATTTACTGTGCATTTATAAAATCCTTGGAGATGATAAATGTCACATGCTCAACATACTAGACAAAACAAAAATAAAAACATGAATATTTCACCTTCTTTCACTTAAAAGACCACACAATAGGAAATATAAACAACATAGCAAATATTTCTGTCATTCCCCAATAAGATATTTACATATCTCCCTGCTTTACAATTTTCATTCAGAAACATTAACGTACTCACACATCCCCAAGATGGCTGTGGATGAAAACAACTACGTCCTTCTTTGGTTTGAGAATAGATCTTACTTTCTAAAATTTATTTCAATAGACCACTCCCAGTGCATACACAAAAACACCCTCACCTCCTTAGATTCTGGACCAAAAAGTGAAAGCCTTAAGAGTAATAAAGATGGGGCTGGGGAGATGGCTCCATAGGTAAAAAAACACCTGTCATACAAGTGTAAGAATCTGGGCCTGGACTCTCCCCTCCCCTGAACCTGCATAAAGCCAGACACAACAGTGTACACATCTGCAATCCCAGCATGCACTCCCATGGAAAGATAAAAGGCACAGACATAAGAATCCCTGGAAGCCATCCAGTCTAGCATAATCCTCAGAAGTTCACCAGCCAGTGGCAAATAACTGGAACAAAGTAGAAGGCGAGGACTAAACACCCCAGATTGTCCTCTGTCCTCCACACATGCACTGTAGCACACATGCGCACATGCATGCACACACACACAATTTATTTAAAGAGTAATTGTAATTAAAACCATTTATCATGTAATAACTATCAAGCATATGAAAATTCCAAACCTGTGGTCACACATGAATCTAACGTACTCTCCTGAAATAATGCTGGAAAGACTAATAGAGACTTTGTAATAAATCAAGATAGTAGAGTAGACAGAATGAAATAAGGTAGAAGAGTCCAGGATTAAGATGTTATATATGGCTAACTGGGCAGGAGGGCATATGCCTTTAATCCTGGTACTCAGGAGGCAAAGGCAGACAAATCTCTGTGAGATGGAAGCCAGCCTTGTTTATAGTGAGTTCCAGGCCAGCTAG